>NC_056725.1:923824954-924124954 GCF_019279795.1 Protopterus annectens | reverse complement strand
TGCTTCTTCCCTGATTGTCAGTATGGCAGGGGTATAAAAGAGGCAGCCGACGCCATTTTCTTCAGTCTTTCTTGCCGCGTGGTGCCCGAAGCAGAAGCAGTTCGCAAGTGCCGGTCGGCCAGCTCCTGAGATTTACGAAAAGTATTTCAGCCGAAGTCTTCTTTAAAGCTAAGTACCCCATTGGGGAAACTTTTCTTGCCTCAGACCGATGTCAGACAAAGTTAATAATTGCATTTCTTGTGGGAAGCAAATACCGCATAAGGATTTTCACTCTTACTGTATACCTTGCTTAGGGCCAGACCACGACTTCTCGGTCTGCCGTTTTTGTGCTAGGTTTAACAAGCGCACAATTAAGCGCCGGGTGGAGTTCGCCCTTCATTATTTTGGCAAAAAATTTAATTATATCATGTCGTCGGATACACGAACGCCAGTTTTAGGCAAAAAATGCAAGGATAAAGACCGACATCTGAGGCCTGCACCGAGTACTGAGACCACGCTAAGGCCGACTACTGGTTCTCAGCGAGGCGCCTACGCAGCCCCTGACTACCGATGAAATTATTTTACCGGTGACTTCAGTACCCGAGGTCGCAGATTCCTCTGTCTCCATTCCCACTGCAGATACCGACGCCACTCTTGGTGCAGAAACAGAAGGTTTAGCGAGGCCTGCCATTTCTGAAGGCGTTTTCAGGCCTACCACCTTCTCTATTAAATCGTTCACTAAATCTAAAGCGCCAATGAAAATTAAAAAGCAGGGTCCTCAGACCTCTTCTCAAGGCCCCGGCCCCATGCCTAAAAAACAGATGCTTAAAATGGCTGAGGATTTGATTACACTCATCAGGGGTTCTCAGCCCCCCTCAGACAAAAGACCCAGGTTGGAGGAAGATCACCCTTCCTCGGACCAGGCTTCTATTAACTCAGACCTTTCTGAGGACCAGGATTACGCCTATTCCCCATTTGAAGACTCTGATGCTGAGGAGTCTATTCCCTCGGTCCCCCCCCCCACCGAGGACTACTCTTTTGGGGAACCCTACATACATTGAGAGAGCCCTTCCACTGGGAAGGCCAAGATTACTCAGATTCCAAGAAAAGGCTCAGGGAATTTCTGCTGCTTCCCCAGCATAGGCCCCTGGCTATTCCTCCTGTCTTAGATATTTTGGATGATGTGTACGCAGAAGCCAGTCTTAATCCAGACTCTTTACCTCCTGCCCCTGTTAAACCAGACAGATATTACTGGGTTCCTGATTCTCACCAGTTCCTTTATAAAAGTCCTTCTGCTGACCCAGAAACTATTTCCCAGGGTCCCAAGGGGATTAAGGCCTCTACTGCTAAAAACCCTTTACCTTCAGAGAGAGAGAGATTCCAGAGCATTAGAAAGGTGGGGGAAAAAGGTGTATACATCAGCCACTTTAACCATGACGGCTTTAAACTGTCAATTTCATATGTTAAAATATCAGCAGTTCTTGCTATCTCAGCTGAAAAGCAAAATGACAGAACAACCAGATTTGAAAGAGTTGCAGGATTTGTTACATGGAGCAGAACAAATGGGGAAACATACCTTACAGTGTGGTTTTGATGCTTTAGAGGCCTCTTGTAGAGCTGCTGTCACGGGGTCTGTCATACGTAGACATGCTTAGCTCAAAGAGCAAACCTTACCAGATCATGTCAAAGCAAAGTTATTAGATGCACCACTACAAAAAGATGTATTGTTCGGTGTTAAAGCTGAGGAGGTGCTAAAGAAAATGGAGGAAAAAGCAAAATCTATGCAAACAGTTAAAGATTTCTTGCAGGTGCAGCCTCCGTGGTTCAGCAGAAACTGGCCTTCAAAAAATTGGGCCTTTCCAGCCACGGACAAACCCCAAAGGGGTAGATGCAGACGCCCTAGGGGTAGAGGACAACCTCAAGGATCTTACAGAGCCAGGCAGTGGCAATCACCAGCCCCAAGAGGTGGAGAAGATAGGCCACAGTCATTTAGAAAACAGACGCAATGACTTTCCCCTATGTCTGCCAAACAAAACTTTAATGGCAGCACCTCTGGGTGGAAAACTGGCCTTATTTTCAAAAAACTGGCACATTGTTACAAAGGACAAATGGATTCTGGATATTATAGACAGAGGCTACAGGTTCCACTTTCACACCCTTCCAAAAATGAGACGCATGCCAAACCTGCCACAAAATCAATGGGCAGGGGCACAAAAACAAATTTCCGCTCTCATGGATATGAAAGCAGTTCAAGAGGTACCTGCAAAAGAACAAGGTCAAGGTTTTTATTCAAGACTATTTCTGGTACCAAGGAAGGACAAAGATTGGAGACCCATCTTAGACCTATCTATTCTAAACGCATATCTAGAGGTACCAAAATTCAAGATGCTCACATTACAGCAGCTTCTTCCCATGCTGGGCAAAGAGTCTTGGCTGGTATTGTTGGACCTCAAGTAGGCATATCTGCATGTCCCTATCAGACAAAATTGCAGAAGATACCTCAGATTTCTTGCAGGTTCAACCCATTATCAATTCTCTGCATTGCCCTTTGGCTTATCTACTGCGCCCAGAGTGTTCACGAAATGCCTGGCATCAGTAATTGCTTTCTGCAGGCAACGAGAAATACAAATCTACCCATATCTGGACGACTGCCTGATCCAAGCGGACAGCAAGGACATTCTATTGCAGCATCTGGCGTTTGTAATAAAACTGTTAAACTGCCTGGGGTACACAGTGAACAAAAAGAAATCAAAACTAATACCCTCTCAACAGATAATTTTTCTGGGCGCCAGCTTAAATACAAAGGCCCAGATGGCTTACCTCACGCCAGACAAACAAGGGAAACTGTCTCAATACTTCAACAAAATGGCCACTTTAACCAGGCTAACTGCAAGGAAAATCCTGCAGGCTCTGGGTTTCATGGCATCTTGCATCCTACTAATACCCTTTGCAAAGCTGCATATGGGGAAACTACAATGGTACCTCAAAAACTTATGGTCTCAACACAGCCACAGCTTGGAAACAATTTTACCACTCATTACATGCCTTCAAAAGGAATTTTTGTGGTGGGCTCAAGCATGCCAAAGAAACACGGGTCTCCCTTTCTGTATACCACAAGCAAGTCAAATCATCACAACAGACGCCTCAGACTATGCCTGGGGAGCACACATGGCAGATCAGTGCATCCAGGGAAAATGGTCCCAAAAACAGATGCACCTACACATCAACCAAAAGGAGATGCTAGCTGTACAAAATGCTCTTATAACCTTCAAGGACCTACTGCTTCCAGGCCAGCTATTAATAAGGACAGACAAAACCACAGTCATGTGGTACATAAACAGGGAGGGACGCATTCATTACCCCTGTGCAGGCAAGCTATGACCCTGTGGAATACAGCATTGGAATTACAACTTCAACTACAGGCGCAATTCCTGCCAGGGAAGGAAAACACACTGGCAGACAACTTAAGCAGAAATATGACAGACCCACACGAATGGAAGTTGCATCCTCAAGTCTTCTCAAAGATAACTCAAGCATGGGGACAGTCAGACATAGACCTATTTGCTACCCACAGAAATCACCAGTTAGAAAAATTCTGCTCAAGGGCCTATCATCCACAGGCCTGGAAAGTGGACGCACTCTTTCAATTGGACAGCATTGACAGTCTATGCCTTCCCGCCTCTACCTCTATTGACCAAAGTTCTATTAAAAACCAAAGCAGAGAGGCCACAAATGATTCTCATTGCTCCAGATTGGCCACAACAGCACTGGTATCCTCTCCTAAAGAGCCTGTCACACTCACCGCCATGGATCCTACCTCAAGTTCCTCTTCTGTTGTCCCAGCACAACTACAAGACCCTTCACAGCCAGCTCAGAACTCTAAATCTAGCTGCATGGAAAATACCTTAATTTGCCAACAGACTCTCCTCTCCAAGGAGGTACAGGATGTCATCTTGGAGGCCAGGAGACCCTCTACTAGAAAAACCTACTCCGCCAAATGGAAACGATTTTGTTCCTGGAATCAAGCAAAGGGCCAGAATCCTTTGGTAATAAATATACCTCAGATTTTACAGTACCTAGCTGAGTTGTTAAACAGTGGCCTTTCCTTCTCTTCCATCAAGATCCACGCTTCAGCCATTTCAGCACAATACAATACGGATCCTCCTTTATTCTCACATTCTCTATTAAGGCAGTTCCTCAGAGGGGCAAAAAACATAAAACCCCCATGGAAACCACCAGCTCCAGCTTGGGACCTCAACTTCGTATTGGAGAAGCTGACACTGCCTCCTTTTGAACCGGCTTCTTCAGCAGAACTACAATACTTGTCATGGAAAACAGCCTTGCTTCTGGCTATTACCTCAGCACGCAGGGTTTCGGAGCTACAGGCCCTCATGGCTGCGCAACCATTCATCATTTTCCATCAGGACAGGGTTTCCTTACGAACCCAACCCTACCTTCATGCCAAAGGTAATATCCAGTGTGGCTTTGAATCAGACTATTCATTTACCTACCTTTTATCCAAATCCACAGAACAAAGGGGAGAGGTTACTACACTCCTTGGATATTCACAGGCAACTTCGTTATTACTTGGACAGAACAAAGTCATTCAGGAAATCTGAGCAACTCTTTGTGTCCTATGCTACAGGTGCTCAGGGAAAGGCTATTTCCAAACAGACTATTTCAAAATGGATAAGCCCACTGCATACGCTTTTGTTATTCATTTCATGGAAAATCAGTGCCTGGATACATCAGATCCCACTCCACCAGGGCTACAGCTACCTCAACAGCTTTCCTCAGGGGGGTCCCTACCAAGGACATTTTGGAAGCAGCTACTTGGAGTTCAGTGCACACTTTCACCAAGCACTACCACCTGCCACTATACTCAAAATCTAGAGCGGGCTTTGCCACAGCAGTCCTGCAGGGCATTCCAGCCCCTCCAAATTCTGCTTAGTACCAGCCACCCTTACTTAGCTTTGGGATTCTACCCAAGTGTGATGACTGCAGCTGTATGCACGATGAACATAGTACAGTTTTGTACCTACCATAAATGTAGATGTTCGAGTGCATATACAGCTGCAGTCCAGGTTACCCTCCCTCCATCCCCTCTTAGAGCAGGGCTTATGACAAACACCCTTAACATACAACCTATTTGGGGTATTCCTTTATGGTGTATTTGCTTGCAACTACTGTTTTGATTTATCTACTTATGTATGTTTGCATAACATCATGTATTGCCTTACTTTCTGGGGGCACCTGACATCTGGGGCAAGAAAAACTGAAAAAAATGGCGTCGGCTGCCTCTTTTATACCCCTGCCGCACTGACGTCAGGGAAGAAGCGACGACAACCGACGCCGGACCTAGACTTTGGAATTCGGCCGACTGAGGACCCGCCTGACGGCAGGATAACCCCAAGTGTGATGACTGCAGCTGTATGTGCACTCGAACATCTACATTTATGGTAGGTACAAAACTGTACTTTATAACTGCCTAAACTCTTTCTAGCTTTCATCTTGACACTCATAATTTACTAAAAACCTGTAGCTGGTCTTCAGTCAAAACACTACCGCTAAACAAAGCTGTTAAAAATTCAACAGTATATTCGCAAATACTTCACACCCCCTGGCTGACTCATTCAGATAGAATTCTCATGCAGAAATGTAACAAGGCATCAAAACAGTGGCCCAAAGATAAAACCTCTAAAGCCTTACTTTTATTATTGTATCATATGTGTTTCACTGTCAAATTGTATGTGTATGTATTTTTTTTTTAATTACATCTATACCACTTTTTATTCAGGGTTGTCTAATTCTCTGGAGCCTTTCTCTCCTGATCTCTGCTGAAAATGAGTATTTATTACTCAGTCAGTCTTTGCAAATGTTAACAAATAAATTATTGGGTAGAGAATGTAGACAAGATGGCTGCCTAAGCCCAAAGCTGTAGACAAGGCCTGTAGAAATATGGATAATTGTAGTGTTCCTAAGGAGAGAAACAATCCAGAAAATAAAGAATAAGCAGGAACAAAAGGAGGAACAGAAGTCTGCTTTTAAAGCTGCAAATGAGGAGCAATTATATATTTTGTTTGAAAAGGTAATTGTAGTGGAACAGGATGTCTTGGACCAGACAATAGAACAGCAACAAACAGAACTGGAAAGGCTATAAGGAAGTCTGCAAGATCTGGAGGAAGGAAAAGCAACAATTAAAGTTGAGCTCTAAGAACAGATTCACAGAATACATGAGCTAACAGATGTAATAAAATGGGAGAAAGTATGGCTGATCGTCAGAACTGGTCAAAAGGATTAACATCAGATATTTGAACAAATCAGTGTGGGTAGCAGAGAACTTGAGCAGTTTGTAATACAGCTGTTAAATGAGAGATTTGTGATAACAAGAAATGAAGAGACAGCAATAGAGGATAGACAGAGTGGGACAGTGGCAAGCCAAAAGACTTAAAGTTATTGCATTTCAAGGGAGGTTTATATTTCTGGTTGATGAATATTCAGAAGCACTCTATAGGAAAGAAAGCTAAGCTGGATGTATTAAATGAACAAAGAATGTATGAAACAGCTGCATGGTTTAAATATCCTGCAATTCTAGGAGCGTAGCCAGAATAATAATTCAGGCTATACAATATGGAGGGTGTTCAGATGTTTAAATGAGGGTATCACAGATCTGAATTGCTGGCAAGATGTGGACTCTGAGAGCAACCTGAGATGTACATCAAGTAGCCCAACAAGACATGGAATGGAAGAGGAACCTGAGACAGAAGTGGCAAAGTCACTGAGAGAACATACAAAGTCAGATACTGAAACACCTTGGGGGAAGATAATGAGACCAGGAAGTGCAGAGGGACCACCTGACAGTAAAAAAGATGAGCAAGAAATAAATAATCAAGACAACCACAAGGAAATGAGCAAAGAGACAAGATGGTATGAAACAAGTGAAAATTATTTCAAAGGGACAGAAGAGTGAGAAGCCTCTCCTAATGGAGATGTAGGCACAAAATCAGAGAAAGAAGCAGAACTGGAGACAGACAAGGAAGAGCTTTAAGGAGTTGGGAGGATGGTGTTCTGGGTGTTTTGGGGAACTCAGAAGTGAACAGCTGGACAAACGAGAGACTAAAACTAGAAAGAAGCATTTATGTTAAAGTTTATTAGATAGATGGAAGCATTTATGACAGATATTGGAGTCAGAGAGGTGGAAGGTAGGACTACAGAAGGAATGAAAGTGACCACAGAAAAAGAGAAGCAGTAAAGAAGTGGAAGGAATGGATACTTCATAGGTATGTACTAGGCTAATGGCGGCTAATGGCCCTGGAGCCTTTACAAGCCTAGCCCATAGGGTTACCCTAACATTGTGCCACCCGACCTTAGTTCCCAGTGATCTGTCAAGTAGAGCCACTGGAGTGATCCCTAGGGTGAATTTTCTATTTCCCATCTACTCATCAAGATTCCTCTTGAAGAGGGCCAGTGAGGTGCTCTGCTTGATATGTATGGGAAGTCTATTCCATAGCATGGGCAGTCTCTGGGTTATGAACCTGTCCCTCCAGCATGTTCTATTGATTGTGGTAATGAGGTTGAGGTCTCTGGAGCACATGGTGCGGTGGGATTGGGATTTCTTTAAATGTAGTATTTCTAACAGAGCTAGGTCAGACATGGCTTTGTAAGTCAAACAGAGATTGCGTCTAAGTTGGCGATATGAGACAGAAAATAGTTGAGTTTTTTGAGTCTGTCCATTTAGAACAAATGTTTAAGGCCTAGGATCATCTTTGTGAAGTACATTTGCGGCCTCTCCATTTGTTGCAGGTGTGTAGTGGGGCATTATACTCCATGACTGGCCTAATGAGAGAAGAGTATGACCTCTCTTTCCTGGGTGCAAAACCCTTAGTAATGAGATTTGCCACATTGAAGGACTTTCTGACCACAGTGGCAATGTGGTGGTCAAAAGAGAGGTTGCTGTCAACCTGTGTTCCCAGATTTCTTGTAACGCCTTCTGTGTTCAGTGGACTACCATCAATGTGGTAATTCATGGGAACTGGGTTTTCCCAAAGGGGATGACATCACATTTTTTGTCATTGAGCTTAAGGCCATGGTTCTGACACCAGTCATTGGTCTCACTGAGGCCTTTCTGTAGGATGTCAACATCACTTGGGGAGTTAATACTAGCTCCCAACTTGCAACCGTCTGCGAACTTTGTCAGCCAGAGTCCCCTTGTGTTGGCCTGGACTTCAGAGAAGTAGATACCAAACAGGAGAGGACCCAGGACCGAATCCTGTGGGACTCCACTCATGACTGGTCGGCAGTCTGACTTGGAGTCAGCTACTTTCACACTGTGGGTTCTACCTCTGAACCAGTTTGCAACCCACCTAGTGATTTAGGGGTTGATGCCTAGCTTAGTGAGTTTTTCAATGATTCCTGAGTGGGGAATGGTATCAAAGGCCTTGGCCAGATCAAGGGAGGCTGTATGAACCACCTTGCCTTCATCCACAGCTCTGGTGACTGACTTAAAGAAGTTGACCAAGTTGAGCAGGCATGATCTTCCCTTCACAAAACCAAACTGTGTGGGATCTAGAGTTTGGACATTCCCTATATCCTTGTTTATTAGGTGCACAATGATGCGTTCCATAGCTTTGCATATCTAACTTGTCAGACTAATGGGGCGATAGTTCCCAGGGTCTGTATTCGCTCCTCCTTTGTGGAGAGGGATGACTGTAGCAGTGCACCATTCGGTAGGGCCAAAGCCTGAGGTGAGGCTGTGATTGATCAGGGCACACAGGTAAGCTGCCAGTTCACTCTGTATTTCATGTAGAACACAGCTAGGGATATTGTCTGGTCCCATAGAAGCTGTATTCTTGACACTTGGACAGTGCTGTTTTAACCTGTACAGCAGTAATACTGGGTGCTTGGCAATCTACTAGTATTGTGACTGGTCCTGGGGGGGCAAGTAAAGTTGGCACTGAATCTGTCGGCCAGTATATTGGCAATATCTGTTGGCTCTGTATAGAATGTACCATTGTGCAGTAGCACAGAGCAAATCATTGGAAGTCGTGATGGCTAGGGCTGGATGGATTTTTTAAATGAAACGTAGTCTTACCTTGCAAAACATGTCCCTGGGAACACAATATCAGACTTCACAAACAATGGGAGAAACTGAATCAGTTCCTAGGACAATGATGACTAATGCAGCCAATGTGGACATAAGAACAAGACTCTAGGGTAAGTGATATAACTGCTTAATGACGTGTAATAAATTTCATTTGAGATGTTTAATACCTATGTTTAAGAAAAAGTGAGGAATTGCTGATGTAACTACTGGGGCATGAAAAGTAGTGTATATTGGGGAAAAAGTAAAATCCTAGTCACTCTGTCTAATCTGACTGATGGGTAGTGAGCCACTTGTTGGAGCCAGTCTGGCTTTCTAGTGCTCCAACCCCCCCCCCCCCCAGTCCTCCAGGGCAGTAGCTTGCTTCAGATTGTGTGTGTGTGTGTGTGTGTGTACATAAGTACATAAATGTGCATGCCCTGCATCCGATATAGCAGGCACCCAGCTTCCATGCACCCAGACCACTGACAGCTCTCTGTAGAGCGTAGAACACACACAAATGCATTTACAAAAACCTCATTGAAGAGCTAGGCTAGCAGTTGGATGAAACTCTCCATCATAATAAGAAAAAATAGATTACTGTTTAGGTAGTGGAAGAAGATGTATGCTTCGACAGCCCTGGCTTTTAGAGCACTGCATTGCTTGACTCACATTTTAAAATATGAGTAGTACATCCTGAAGCATCTGTTCAGTTGTGTATATGCTAGGATGAATCCAGCAAAAGTGCCATTATGAGTTAGCTGTAAACGTTGAGGAAACATGCTTTGAAGTGTGGATATGATGTTACAAAATGCAGCATCTTGGGCTGCAGACAGTCTTGGCTTTAAACACAGTTTCTGTCTCTGAGGATCTAAAGGCGCCCCTTAGCAATGTCCTGCTGTATAAGCAAATGTTTTTTGGACACCGTGCATATACAGTATGCTCAAACAACTGAAGGATAAAAGGAAAACTATGGAATGTCTGTGCTTCAGCTACAGATGCTGAAGAGGAAGAGTTAGCCATTTTATTGAGGATCTGCAGTTACTTTTGGAAATAGCACCAAAAAGATGTTATATTCGTCATAGGTCAATGGGATGGTAAAGTTGGTAGTTAAAGTACTACTGGAGTAGCAAACAGGTTTGTTCTTGGAGTATAAAGTGAAGCAGGTCATAAAATAGAATTCTTCCGAGATTATGCACTGGTCATAGCAATTACTTTTTTTGAACATGCTAAGAGACTGTTTTACATGTGACTGTCACCAGATGCTCAGTATTGAAATCAGATTTACTATATACTTTGCAGTGAGCCAAGAATTGGTGCTAACTGTGGCTTAGACAATCAACTTCTTATTGCAATATTTAAAATTAAATTAAATAAAACAAGAAAATCATAGGCAACTGAGATAATAGCTTAACAATATTCCATGTGAATATGTAGTGGAGGTGAGGAATAGATTTAAGGGATGAGTTATGGTGGATAGAATATATGTAGCTCTGTGGACAGAATTTTTTGATAGTTTCCAGGAGGTAACAAAAAGAAATAGTCCATATAGAAAGAAGACTAAAAAGGCAATGTGGCTGAGGAAAGGAGGAGAGAAAATGGTAATGGAAATATAAAAACATATAAAACTGAATGCAGAGTTTCAGAGCATAGCAAGGAGAGATCATGAAGCATATTTAAATCCTCAGTATAATCAACTAGAGGAGAACAGTAGAAAGAGACGAGATCTGTTCAAGAAGATTGGTGATATCAAGCAAAACTTCCAGGCAAAAGTGGGCATGATTAAAAAATATGAGAGGGACCTAACAGAGGCAGAAGATAGTAAGAAAAAGTGGCTGGAATACAGAGAAGAGCAGTGCAAGTAGTACCCCAACATCACTAATAAATACAATGGTAGGTTGTCTGATCTGGAGGCAGGCATCCTAAAAGTTAGGCTGCGTGAGGCTCTAGAAAGGCTTGCTAAAACAAGACTGCAGAAAGTAATGGAATTACAGCTGAATTGCGTAAAATCCTGCAAAATCATGCTGTTTCAGTGTTGCTTGGAGTTTGCCAACAAATTTGGAAAACTCAACAGTGGCCAACAAATTAGAAAAGGTCAACATATATTCCTGTCCCAAAAAGGGTAATACTGAAGTGTGTGATGATTATCAAGCAGTTGTAGAGTTTAGGAAACAGCTGCAGTGCACAGAATCCATTTAGATAGCAGAACACGTGTCATAAACTGCATGCCATGTCAGGGCTAGGCACCACAAATGGGCATTTATATTTCCCCATTATAAGTGGGTTGAGGAACCAGGCCTACTCTAACCTACTCCAGGAAGGGATCTCTGTGCCTCTTGGCCAGTATGTGCCAGTCATAAAACCCAGCACCCATGGCTCCATAAGGTACTGGTTGGCTGGTGTCCAGTTGCTCAGCCTGTGTTACCTGGCACAGCTCTGTTGAGCAAAAACTAAACATAAAAACTAATAAGTCTGCCAAATATGAACTAAAAATTGCTACACGGAATACAGGGTCATTGACAAGACACAACTTGGAAGTGGATGACATGATTGCAAGGAAGAGACTGGGTGTCCTTTGTATCAGGAGACATGGTGGAAAGACAGTGCAGCAAAGTCTCTTTGCTTGGAATCCCAAGTTTACTACTTGGGAGAGGGAGAGGGAGGGGATTGTGGTGAGGGAAAGTTTTCCGATGAGGGATGCTGTCAGAATTAATGTAAAAATCAAGGCAGTCAGACTCCATTCTAAAGGTAGAGTAGTATTCATAATTTCAACCTATACCTAATACCAGGTTTGTGACAGTGAGCAAAAGAATGTATTCAGGCAGGCTGCAAGACCTATTAGATAAAGCACACCATGAGTTGGCATTGGTAATGGGGAACTGAATGCTCATATTGGGACAGACAGAACAGGATTTAAGAACTACAGAAAAAGAGACACTGACAGCTGCAAAAATCCAACAAGGCCTTTACTAGTGCAAAAACACAAGCGCTTTCACAAAATGAGCTTCCTCAGGTCACCTGAGACAGCTCATTTTGTGAAAGCACTTGTGTTTTTGCACTAGTAAAGGCCTTGTTGGATTTTTGCAGCTGTCAGCGTCTCTTTTTCTGTGGTTTTGACATTTATCTTGTATTTGAAACGTTTTGTGTGGATTCTACTGGCAACATTTCTTGTTCTCAGGATTTAAGAACTGCCTAGGTCCACATAGGTGGGGCAGCAGGAATAAAGAAGCAGAGGTCATTCTGGACTAACATTTGGCAAATGGCATGATGATGGACAGCATCAGAGATGAGCAAGACTAGAGTCACATGACCCATAACAAGAGTGACCAGCTTGCAACTCAGGTAGACTTCCACTTAGAAGGGAAGGAACACCGAGGTAGAATCAGATATTGTGAAGTCATCCCCAATGAAACAATCAGCCCATAGCATAAACCACTGGTGGCCACAGTCAACTGCAAGCAGTGGTTGTAAAAGGAGCTAAGGTCAACAGAAACTAAACTGAAGTCCTGAACATTGTCTGGAGTGAATATATAAGATTTCAAGGAAATATTTAGGACTCTAGTATCTTAGGAAGAAGAGAAAATAGGTGGAGTAGAAAAAGAATGGCACAATCACAAAACTGCATGTATGAAGACTATAGAACAGCTATGCAGTGAAGCCATGTGTGGAAATAAAGTACATAAAGAAAGCTGGTGATAAAAAAAGGAGGAGTGCAAGAAAAGGCAGGGAATGGCAGGGAATTGAAAAGATGGACCAAACTGAGAAGAAATACTGATGGGTTAACAAAAGAGGCTAAGAATGTAGTCGCAGTAACAAAGAACAAGGCATCAGAGGTACTCCACCAGTTTCTGGAAAGTGACACAGCTGAGAGAAACTCATCAGTTTGCAAGACAACGAAAGATAAAGAACACCATCATAAGACACCATTTATAAGGAATGCAAGCAGCAAACCTGCTCAGCAGTCCACAGGACATCAGACAGATGGAAGAAATACTTCCAGCATCTTCTGAATGAAGAAAAACTCACAGAATTTGTACTGCCTACCAATAGCCTACGATGAAAGAGGAAGAAAAGCTCACTTTAGAAGTAAGAACTGCACTAAGGAAAATTACATCAGGGGAAAGCAACTTGCTGAGATGAGGTCACGACAGGTACAAGCAAGATATTGGGTGAGTTAAGAGAGAAATGACTCCTGAGAATACTCCTAGTAGTATAGAGAGAAAGGAGTATCCCCAATGATTGGATAATAAGCATTCAAGTGCCATTGTCAAAGAATTAAGGGGATTCACAAGTGTGGGCTATACAGAGGTATCAGTCTCCTGTCACACTGCAAGAAAGTGCCGGATAGGGTCATTGGTAAACAACTACATAGAGTAGTAGAAAGTAAGGTGGGAGATGAATAATTCGTATTATGATGAAGCACAACCTATCCAATGTTTATGGTGAGACAGATAGTGGAAAAAGATGCTAGAGATGAGGAACAAGTCTAACTGAACATTCCTAGCTTGGCAGCAGCACAAGGATTCAAAAAAGCTGATTTGGGCAGTCCTGTGATAAAGTCCTGGAAACACTGATAGAATTAGTGCAGTTATGTACAGGAACCCAGTGTCACAAGTATGAACAGTGTTCAGACTCTCAGATGGCTTTTCTCGTTGGCAGTGGGAGTGCATCATGGCCCACTGTTCTTCATACTGGTAATGGACTATGTCAGAAAACAGTTGGAGGAAAAGGATCAACAATGCTACTGCATTACTGACTGCGGCATTACAAGCAGACTCGGAACAGGAATTTCAGTAAATGATAGGGGAATGAAATGCAAAACTGAAGGCATGTGGAATGAAACAGAAAAAAAAACGGTTGTCTTATCAGCAAATGAGAGAAATCAGAAGAAGATAAAAATTGAGACAGAAGGGAAATAGTGCATCAGGTTAACATTTTCAAGTATCTGGGAGGGTAGTTGAGAAGAAGATAGTGAACTTGGTTGCTCCTTTCACACACTGGCAGTGGTCCTTCCACCTGCTTCAGCTAGCAAGGAAGATCTTTACATGCTGCAATACAGTGGTTTCCTTAATATTACCAACCCAGAAGCATCACTTGTTCATTTCCAGTTTTTCATGCATAAGGTGAAGTTGACAGAGCTCCTCTCTGATTCACAATTATTGCATTTCCAGAAGAGACCCCAACTTGGATTTGTTATAAAAGTTTCTCCTCTTCTGCTGTTCCTTTGATTCAGTTAATGAAGTGGCTAGAAGAGTAGCTGCAAATTGCCTGATTTTTTTCTCTCTGTTTTTGCAGTAGGGTCAGTATGATGTGTTTGCTGCCCTTTTCCAAGGGGAGTTTTCCTTCAATGAGACCTTACAGGAGATTACTGAAGAGCTTCAGAAAAAGGAAAGACCTTAACTATAAAAGGTGTGTAAAATGTTATTCTGGCTTCCCTCTTTTCTAGTAGGCTGACTTAACCTGCCTGGAGAAGATCTTCTTGCAGACAAAGGAATTTTCCCAGGCATCTGACAACCTTGCATCCCAAGTACACCTCATAAGTCTCTTAAGAGGTATATAGTAGCCAAGACTACTGACCCTACCTCTGTACATCAGTAACCAAGGACGGGTGGGTTGTGGACGTTTGGAATAAGGTCAGGTCTTAGAAATCCTTTTTGTATCTCATCTGAGGGGCTTTGCCTTTTTTGCATGCACCTGAAACAGTACCAGTCCTTAGAAATGCAGATCTTTCTTGCACTTGGAACAAGTAAGCTGCTTCTGTCCTTCTTCATTCCAGGGAAGATTTAGAGAGAGTCATGTTTTTGTACTCAGTGGCTTGATCATCTTGTACAGAAGTTCTCATATGTGTGATTACTTTGCTCCTGTTGCAGCCTTGTGATGGCTATCTGTTGTAATTCTGAGACTGGTAACTGTGAGTCCTGAAATTACTCCCCCCTCCCCCCACAAGTACAAAAAGTGCAGCAGAACAGAGAATGTCGAACATCACTGTTCTCCCTTTAAAGTTGATTTTCCTGTGATGCGAGGAGCAACCCCCCCCCCAAAAAAAAAAAACGTATATATACCAACTCCAAGATTGCCATACCTCTGAGAAAAGGAAATATTCAAAAGAGAAAGAGCAACTTTGAACTTGGTATAAAGTCCACGTTTTCATTCATTCATTCTCATTATTTCAGGATTTGCAGATACGAGTCTTGGAGTATGAAATGGCTCCTCCTCTTGACACAAGGAGTTTGGTAGCATCACTGAATGGAATGGATGCCTGTTGGCATATTTGCTTCTGGGAACCTCATAGGAAATTCCTGTGTTTTACTTTGACTACCTCCACTTTCCACTGCAGAGTGTTATCCTTTGTCTTGTCCCTCTTCTTCTAGTGTCTTTATAAATGCTTTTGCAGTGCTGCTGATTCCTTACAGTGAAATATCCTTCTAGTATTCTCCCTGCTAGATGACTAGCTGTTAGTGAGCCTTTTGAGAGACTCCTTTAAAGGACCTGTCTTTGGTATAGTTAATAACAGTGACCATGAAGTTGAAAATTTAGCTTTTCATTTGTTTCAGAGGATTGTCTTTGCCGAGCTGAATTCATTACAATCCTTTAATGTTAGTCATGTTTTTCCTTCTCTGTGGAATGGGCCCAAGAAATCATGCCTTTGACCTTTGCTTAATTTCTCCAAGTCTTTTGGTTTTCTAATACCATGACAGGAATGGCCCCTATTCCTAAGTCAAAATGTGATTAAAGTTTGTGAAATTAATATTGTTTCAATCTTTGATGTTAGCCAAAAGTGCTCTTTGCAACACCTGCAGTGTGCCCAGAATTGACTCCTCCTGCAATTCATACGGACTTACATGTATCAGTAGCATATCTATATAAGATTTTAAATTATTTCGTATGAGACCCATTTCTCCTACTACTGCTGTCTGATTTTATCTGCTTCTGGTTTGGTTTCCATTCCTGTTTGACACCGATATGCTTTTACTAAACTAAGCAGGGAAGTCCTCTTGGATTTGTTCTCTTCATGTTTCAAAACTTTTAACTATGTTTGGATTTGATGAGGTCAGCAGATATGTATGCAGTCCTACTATTGCAGCTCTATAAATATAATCAATTTCAAGGATGCCCATATCTCCCCTTTTGGGGACAGTCAGTCACCCCAAAACTTAAGTTGGAACAGGAAGAGAAAATTGGTGTATAGCTTAGACTTTCTTCCTAGATGTCAAGCCTGTTTTCAGTATTAGTTTTAGTCGTCTGAAATGTTCTTTACTGAGTTTTGTTAGCATTTGTTCATGTTTTATTGTCGATCTTTCATCAGTTCAGAAATATTTATACATTCCCTCCTGCTCAAGTACCTTTATATCACATTCCTTTCCCAGACTAATTTTTTTTCTTGTTGATGCAGCTTTCCTGCTTTAAATGTTGCTTTTGCACATTTATCAAGACCAAATTACATTCTATCACCTGAGAAAATTTTGACCACTTCTAGTTGTTTTCAGCTTTCCATCTGCTGGAACTATATAGTTGTAAATCATCCACAAAGAGAAGATGAGAAGTCTTAACACTGTTGTTTTCTGGGAACCAAATTATAACCATGACTGAATCTGTTAAGTAGACAGCTTAATGGTTTAGGGTGAGATAAAAGAGCAGTGGTGCAAGGAGTCACCCTGGAATATCCCCCATTGAATTTTTATCCCTGGGATAATAATTCGTCCTTTGTCATGGCTTAGTTGCAAAGTAGTTTGCCACTGTTTCATGGTCACTGTAATGTAATCCATAAATGTTGACTCTACATTGTGGAGTGCATCATATACATATGTAAGCACTCCTTTATCCATGAATGTGGGATAGTGTCAGATGCTTTTTTGTATCTATCCATGACATCCTTAACTTCCTCCCCTTTTTACAAGTCTCCATTATAACTTTATTTAACAATAAGTTATCCTTTTTCCATATGACTCTTTTGTTACCCAAGTGATGTTCTTCGTGTTTCACTGTTGCAGTCATTACATTTGGGTTATTTGCTTGCAGGTTGCCCTCAGTCGGCCTGATTAACAAAGTTTTGGGTCCTGCGTCGGTTGCTGTCCTTTCCATGACATCAGGTCGTCAGGGGTATAAAACATGCAGCCGACGCCATTACACCAGTCTTTCTTGCCGTGCGGTGCTGGAAGCAGAAGCAGTTCACATGTGCCGGTCGGCGACTCCTGAAATTTTCGTTTTCGAGTTTCAGAATCAAAGTCTTCAACTAAAGCTAAGTACCCCATTGGGGAAACTTTTTTTCTTGCTCCTAACCAATGTCCGTAAAAGTTAATAATTGCATTACTTGTGGAAAGCAAATACCTCATAAAGATTTTCATTCGTACTGTATTCCTTGCCTAGGCCGTAAGCCAGTCGCCAGTTCGCTGGTACACAGTGAGGCACTTTCGCAACCCCTAATACCCGCTACTTCTGATTCGCAGGCCTCTACTGAGACCCATTCGGAGTCCGGTATGCTGCGAGATGCTTCAACTATGGAACCTGCAAATGTCTCTACCTTGGATGGGTCCGGAGCCGCTGTACGGACTTGCATATTAAATCAACGCTTCCTTCATTACTTAGGCCTAAATCTCGATCCATGTCTAAAAAACTGATGCCCAGGCTACATGCTCAGGCCTGTATGCCTAAAAAACAAATTATAAGAATGGATGAAGATCTAATAACTGTAATCAGGGGTAGCCAACCCCCCCCCCCCTTCTAAGAGGCCTAGGACTGAGGTTGATTATGAATCTTCTGATCAGGATTCTGTTTTTTCTGACTCTTCTGATGATCTGGATTTGTCCTTACCAACTTATGAGGATTCTAATGCAGAGGACTCTATTCCCTCTGCTTCCCCTCCGGAGGATTTTTCCTTTGGGGAAACCTTACATACTCTAAGGGAGCATTTTCACTGCGAAATCCAGGAATTTTCTGATTCAAAAAAGAGGCTTAGGGATTTCCTTCTCCTACCTCAGCATAGGCCTTTGGCTATTCCTCCTGTACTAGACATTGTTGATGATGCTTTCTTGGAATCCAGTTTGGTCCCTGATTCCCTGCCTCCCGCTCCCAGTAAACCTGACAGATACTACAGGGTCCCTGAGTCCCACATTTCAAAAATCCTATTGCAGATCCAGAGACTATTCACAGGGGCCCAAAGGCATTATGGCTTCTACTGCTAAAAATCCTACCCCTTCTGATAGAGACTCCAGGGCGCTGGATAGATGGGGTAGGTTTATACTTCCGCAACCTTGGCTATTAGAGATTTAAACTGCCAATTTCATATGTTAAAATATCAGCAACATGTTATTGGACTGCTTAAACAGAAAATGATGTTGATTCCTGACTCTGGAAAATAAAGACTTACAGGATTTCATGCATTCTGCTGAACAAATTGGAAAACATACTTTGCAATGTGGTTTTGATTCTTTAGAGGCCTCTTGCAGGGCTGCTGTTTCTGGGTCTGTGCTTAGAAGGCATGCTTGGCTTGAGGAGCAATCTTTGTCTGATCATGTTAAAGCTAAATTGTTGGATGCTCCTTTAAATCAGGACCACCTGTTTGGCAACAAGGCTGAAGAAGTTCTTAAAAAGATGGAAGATAAAGCTAAATCTATGCAAACTGTTAAAGATTTTTTACAAGTTCCGCCTCCTAGATTTAGTAGGCACTGGCCTTCTAAGAATTGGTCCTATCCAGCCCCTTCCAGGTCTTCTCAAGCCAAACCCAGACACAGCAAAAACCCCAGGTTTCAGTCCCAAGGGACTCTCAGAACTAAGCAGTGTGGGGCCTCCACTTCCAAGTCTGGGAATAACAAGACACCCCCCTATGGTAAACTGTCTCAATGACTTCCTTTTAAAATTTCAAAGCACTTATCTTCTGACTGTCCCTTTGGGGGGAAGATTGCTCTTCATGCAAAGAACTGGGAAATCATTACCCAGGACAAATGGGTTTTAAATATAGTATCCCAGGCATACAGATTTCACTTCCACAAGTTGCCATCGCCAAGTGGGTGGCCGGACCTACCCCCAAATCAGTGGGCAGAGGCTCAAAAACAAGTACTTTCTCTCTTAAGCATGGGGGGGGGATATTCATCTGGTACCAGAAGAGGAAAAGGGACAAGGTTTCTACTCCAGACTTTTCCTGGTACCCAGAAAAGACAAACCATAGCGTCCAATCCTGGACCTGTCTACTCTAAACACCTTTCTGGAGATTTCAAAAATCAAGATGCTGACCCTTCACCAATTACTTCCTATGCTAGGCAAAGACGCCTGGTTGGCAACACTAGATTTAAAAGAAGCATACCTGCACATCCCAAACAGGGAATCTTGCAGAAGATACCTACACTTCAAAGCAGGCTACACACACTATCAGTTCTCTGCACTGCCCTTTGGCTTATCTACTGCGCCCAGGGTATTCACAAAGTGCCTAACTCCAGTTATTGCATTTTGCAGGCAAAGAAGTATTCAAATATATCCATACCTGGATGATTGTCTAATTCAGGCAGAAAGCCAGGACATACTTTTGAATCATCTGGCGTTTGTAAAAAAAAGCTTCTAACTTGTCTGGGGTACACGATAAACGAAAATAAATCACAACTGGTACCCTGTCAACAAATTACATTCCTGGGAGCAAGCTTGAATAGAACTTCCCAGATGGCTTATCTCACGCCAGAAAAGCAAATTCATTTGGCAACCTTCTTCAAACAAGTGACCACAAAAACCCTGCTATCTGCAAGACAAATGCTGCAAGCCTTGGGGTTCATGGCCTCCTGCATTCTTCTAATTCCATATTCAAGACTGCATATGAGGAAACTACAGTGGTATCTAAAAAGCCTATGGAGTCAACATTTGCACAGCCTAGAAACATTGATTCCTATCATACCTTGCCTATGCCTAGAGTTCCTTTGGTGGGCAGAGGTCTGCCACCAAAACAAGGAACTACCTTTCACACTACCCCCTGTCACCCAAACCCTAACAACAGATGCATCAGACTATGCATGGGGGGCTCACCTGGCAGGGAAGTGCATTTAGAGCAAATGGAACCCAAGTTAAATGCACTTGCATATCAATCAAAAAGAAATGTTAACTGTACAGAATGCTCTGACAGCCTTCAAGGACTACATTCTTCCAGGACAGCTAATGGTAAAGACGGACAACACCACAGTTATGTGGTACATAAACAAGCAGGGGAGTACACATTCTTACCCCCTCTGCAGACTAACAATGGCATTATGGAACACAGCCTTGAGCTACCAAGTGCACCTACAAGCTCAGTTCCTGCCAGGAAAATCAAATACACTGGCAGACGGACTAAGCAGAAACCTCATGGACCCACACGAGTGGAAACTGGAACCAAGGATTTTCAACATGACAAGCGAATGGGGGAGCCCAGATATAGACCTATTTGCCTCCTCCCAGAACTACCAATTGGACAAATTTTACACAAGGACTCCCCACAAACAAGCCTGGAAAGTGGATGCTATGTCCTTCAGCTGGAAAAACCTATCGGTCTATACCTTCCCCCTGCTGCCTCTGCTCCCCAAAGTACTACTACAGATCAAACTGGACAAACCAAGGATGATTTTGCTTGCTCCAGACTGGCCGTGCTAACACTGGCACCCTCTCCTGCGCAGTGTTGTCACTGTTATCTCCATGGCACCTGCCTCAGACTCCATCCCTGCTGTCTCAGCAGGAGAACCAGATTCTACACCCTCAGCTTCCAACACTGAACCTTGCAGCCTGGCTAATTACTTAAACTCTCCCTTACCATCCCTTAACAAACCTGTGATGGATGTCATCTTAGAGGCAAGGAGGCCTAGTACTAGAAAATCTTATGCTGAAAAATGGAAAAGATTCTGTGCCTGGAACCAATCTCAAGGGATGAGCACAGCAGCGCCCAATTTACCTCAGATTTTACAGATGCTTCACAAGGGCCTGTTTTTTCCCTCCATTAAAATCCACGCCTCAGCCATTTCAGCTCATTATAACACAGAACCTTCCCTCTTCTCTCATCCACTGCTTAAGCAGTACCTCAGAGGGGCCAAAATTTTTACACCACCCAGGAGAGCTCCAGCCCCAGCTTGGGACCTTAACTTTGTCTTGGAGAAACTCACTCTACCTCCTTTCGAGCCAGCTGCTACTGCAGACTTAAAGCTGTTTTCCAAGAAATAAATTTTTCTTTTAGCAATCGCTTCAGCTAGAAGGGTATCTGAATTACAGGCCCTTTTGGCAGTGGAGCCTTTCATCATCTTTCATGCGGACAGGGTGTCACTCAGAACCATTCCATCCTTCATGCCCAAGTTGTTATCCAGTGTGGCTCTTAATCAGTCCATTCATTTGCCAACCTTCTTTCCCAATCCACAGAACAAAGGGGAACGGATTCTGCATTCCTTGGATGTGCACCGACAACTTAGATTCTACTTGGACAGGACTAATCCTCAAAGAAAATCTGAACAACTATTGGTAGCATTTGCTGCAGGAGCAGAGGGGAAGGCTATTTCAAAACAAACTATTTCTAAATGGATAAGACATTGCATTCATTTCTGCTATAAGAACCATGGAAAACCTATCCCCCAGGGGATCAGACCTCACTCCACCAGGGCTGCATCTACTTCTACAGCCTTTCTCAGAGGCGTTCCTACCAGGGACATCCTAGAAGCTGCTACCTGGAGTTCTGTACATACTTTCACCAAGCATTATCATTTGCCAATTTTCTCTAAATCCAGAGCTGGCTTTGCCACTGCAGTCTTGCAGGGCCTTATAGCTGGCCCTAATGCTATCTAAACTCCTCCTCCCAACCATAGCTTTGGGAATCTACCCAAATGTAATGACTGCAACAGTGAAGCACGAAGAACATAGTACAGTTGTGTACACTTAACCATAAATGTAGATGTTCGAGTATGTTCACTGTTGCAGTCCTGGTTACCCTCCCTCCAGCCCCCTAACTTCTTTTGGCTATACCTCTACTTTCCTATACTGTGCTTAAAAGCCTTTTTGGTGTATTTGCTTTTTTGTTGGAGGTATATCCTTGTACTTTTATATTAAATTTTTTCCAATTAGGGGGGCACCTGACATCTGGGGCAAGAAAAACTGATGTAATGGCATCGGCTGCATGTTTTTTTACCCCTGACGTCATGGAAGAAGGGACAGCAACCGACCAGGACCCAAGACTTTGTTAGTCAGGCTGACTGAGGGCAACCTGCAAGCAGATTACCCAAATGTAATGACTGCAACAGTGAATACACTCAAACGTCTACATTTACATTAAGTGTACACAACTATACTATCTGTGGCTACAGCATGGAATAATGTTCCTGGTCCTGCTTCTTCCACTCCGCTTGTATGTAAAAAGAAAATTGCCTCAGCCTATGATTAATGTCTCTGCCTAGGCCAAAGATGGTTCCACAGAGCACTTGCCTAATGTCTTGACCCCCTGTGGTGTAGCTGAAATGGCCAGTACGGAATGGGATTAGAGAAGTCCTAAGGGGCTGTTCTAGTACTTGTTACAAGTATCGGAAAACCAAACACCAGGTGCAGAAGTTGTCTGGGGAAAGAGACCTCTTCTTGCTAGGGATATTAAGCTGTCCCATCATCATTTTCCCAGTAGCGATAGTAATAGATAAAAAAAAAAAAAAAAAAACTTAATTACAGGGCAGATGATCTGGTTATTTTTGTAAACAAGTCAAAGGTTATATCTTTGGGTTGGAGATTTTTGGAGTCAGCCAGTTCTGGGAGTTTTGACTTTTCACAGTTCTAGTCCAGTGTATGTTTTCAGATTATAAAGATCCTGTCAGAGATGGGGGGAGGGGTTTTCCTCAGGAATCCATTGCCCAGAACTCTACACTTTTGTGAACTTTAAGTTGATCCTAGACAAGTCTTTTCCTATGCTGAAACTGTTGCTAGACTTATGGATGTTTTTCTTGGTAGAAAAAATGGACTCCCCAGAACTAGACAGATTTCATGACATTTTAGAGGATAAGGTTCCTAATTCTGCACCTATTCCTCCCATTTTGCCAGCCCTAGAAGACACTTTTAAAGCTACCTGTTAGGCTCCTCACTGGCTGGAGTTTCAAACAAAGTGAATAAGCAGTGTAAGATCTCTTCAGATAATAGATGTAGTTAATCTGATGTCATTTTCATTCATTCATTCCTCAAATGATGGGTTTCAGATCCAGTTCATCCGCTTTTTCCAGATCCTCGGATCCAACTCAAGAGCTCTTCCCTTTACCGATAGTGCCCTGCCAGCCTAACATACCTAAGATCTCATTTGCCACCATATCACTTAAGACACGGATCTATCCTCTCTCGAGCTATTGGGTGATTTCCATTAAAAGTAACGAGTCTGCCTTAATTTAATTATCAGTTCACATTATCCTTTAAGCATTTTCACCTGCTTCCCTTACTTTTTGAAATTTTCTTGGATTACAACTGTTGGGTTTTACTTTCCTTTCTACCAAACCTGCAGTACTGTTGCTGGAAACCTTGCCTTTTTGCCTTTTTTCGTCTTTGTTTTCTACCCTTTAGATGGTATTTCTTTGTTATCTTTGGTACTTTGCTATAGAAAGGAAAATTAGTCTTTTTTTTTTTTTTTTTTTTGTCTTTATCTTCACATATTTTCCACAGATAGACTAGTATCTCTGTTCATTATGGCAGACAAACCAAATGGATTGAAAAAATGCATTTCCTTTGGGCATAAGATTCCCAATTCTGATGCCCAAAAGGAATCTGTCTATTGCTTGGGCACTGCCACTTGGATACTGATTGTTCTACTTGTGCTGATTTCAACACCAGAGCACTTTATGATAGAAGAAATTAGTTAGTTTTGAGGGGCCTTCTTCCTTCTACCTCCTCTTCTCCTTCACCTGAGGCTCAAACCCCCTCAAAGATGACAAATAAAGCAAAGCCTGATTCAGCTTCTAAAGACAAAGATACCAGAAAAAAGTCTCCAGACCCATCTCTGACTTTATCTCCAACTTTAAGCCGCCATCAAAAATGTCAAAGTCAAATCGAATTCCTTCGGATCCTACTTCCTTGAAAGCGAAATCTCCTGGGATCCTGTTCCTCCAATACTGGCACATTCCCTAATGTTTACTGATGTCATGCAGATCCAATACCGACTCAACTTCGTTCTCCCTTTCTGCTGAAGACTCCACAGAAGCACTTTATGCCACCATCTACCAGCTCTTCGCTTAGGTCCTTCAGGAGGTTGTCTGAAGCTAAGGTGGTTAGGATTGTGATGAGATTCCTGAGAGCTCAGATCCAGATGGGGGTAATTTGGGCTCAGTCTCCCATCGTACCCTTGAACCTGTCCACTGACTGTCCAATCCATCCTGTGGTTTTGGAGCCCTTGAATATGAAATCCCTGAGGGTGTCCTCATCAAATCTGGAGAAAGGCCACTCTTCAACTCAGACTGCTTCACTGAGCTGTCCAGCTCTGATTCTTTCAGAGCAGAAGGCACTGGCTCTGGAGGGGGCTGAGATTGACTCCAAAGTTATCGGAGCCATCCTTGCCTCTTGACACTTCAGTGCTGGACAGCTCAGGTCCATCTAAATCCTCGGGAGGAGGGCCAGGGGGAATCAGGGGTCATTGTCACAGGGAACATCGGCTCCAGTACTGCTGTCTTCTCTCTCCCCAGGTCCTCTGCCTTTGAGATTGTGGAATGGGTTTTCTCTTTGCCTAACGAGAGGACATCCTTGCCCCCTCCATCTGATCCCATTACTTTACCATCTTTGGGTCTTAGGTTTGAGTCTTATACTTCTGTTCCACTGGGACAGCCAACCCATTCAAGTCTCTAGTCAGTCCCTCAGGACTCCCCTGTCACTTCTGATATCTCAACACCAGACCATCCCACTGATGAGAACCCTTGAAAAAGAATGTGTAAAAGGAGACAGGTTCTTCATAGGAATCTCTCAGTGAGGACACCAACTTTGATGAAGGGAAAGGGTCCCCCAGATCTCTACCTCTAATTTGGAGACGTACTTGACATTCTAAAACAAAAGGAGTATGGTCATCCAACACCATATCCCAGGAGAAGGCAGTGCTCCGGGAAGCTTCCAGGTCTGTCTGGGCTACATCATGGGTGACTCCCCCGGCTGATGAGGTAATAGACCTTTTCTCACACCATGTATGGAAGGAACCAGATACTGTAGAGCCTATCTCCAAGTGACCAGATAACATTTTAACCCCCCCCCCCCCAAAGGATACAGCATACTGGAGTAAGGGTGTCCCAGTAGATGCCATAGTTATGGCAACAGCTACTAAGAAAGAACTTGCGGAACAGAGCTAATCTGTCCATCCCCCTAACAAGTAGTCTAGGGCCTTGGACAGATTTGGTAAGCACATTTATGCTTCAGCGACCTTTGCTTTGTAGTTGTTGAATTATTGGCACACTTCACAAAGCTGCAAAGAGACTTTACTAAAGAACCCTCCCAATCTCTTTCCAGGTCCATGTCTGTGGAGGACCAGTGCAACATTTCCTCACAGATGGCCACCTCCCAGTCCATATCAAACTTGTCCATGAGGTTGATATTCTGTGGTGCAGAGGGTACCTCACAGGTGGCGGTTTCAGGCATAGCCATCAGAAGACCTGCCTGAATGTGGCTGTGTGATTTGAACCCTGCAAGTCTTCAGTGCTTCCTTTCATGGATCTCCTTTGCCAAAGGTGAATGAAATGCTCTGCAGAAGTGAGCAAGATGGAAGACCTTGTCTGCCGTTGGGATAATTTTTCTACTCCTCAGAAACCCTTTACCTGGAATCACTGAGGAGGCAGAAAGATGTGGTTCCACTAGTCCCATGGTCCTTTCAAAGACTCATGAGGAGATGGAGGTCATAGGTGCTCGTCTAGACACTGTCAGTCAGATAGCCTCCGGCAATAATTCAGACACTCAGATCCCAAGTCAAGAAAGTGATCCCGCGTCATTCTTTTCCAGCACAACTAATCTTGCAAACCTTGGGGTCCATGGCAGCAGCAATCACTCTGGTTCCTGTAGCCAGGTTTCTTATGCAAATTGTGCAGTGGACTCTCTCAGTGCAGTGATCTGTTCTTCAGCAGTGCAATGGTCTGTTCATCAGATGCTCTTGTTCGCTCCCAGTCATGATCACCCAAACTTGCAAGAAATAATCTTTGGTGGCTTTACTCAGATGAATTTTGTCACGGTTGACCCTTTGTTCTTCCCCTGCCCACACCCATAGTGACCACAGATGCCTCCTAACTGGGGTGGGCAGCACTACTTGGGAAGAACAGTCCAAGGAACATAGTTCCCAGAAGAAGCCAAGGTGCATATCAATGTCCTTGAAATGGCAGCAGTCCTCCCTTTCAAGATGTTCTTCCATCTAGGACAATTGCTGTTCAGATGGGCAATATGTCTGTAGTCTGGTACATTAGCAAATAGGGAGGAACCAGATCTTATCCACTATGTCGAGAGGCAGTGTGTGTGGCAATGGGTGATCTCTTCTGGCCAATTTCTTATAGCAGAGCACATTCTGATGAAGGCCAGTGTGATTCCAAACAAACTAAGCAGGTCCATTCTGATGCTTCATTAGTGGACTGACAGTGTCAAAGTGGCTGCAAGAATTTTCCATTGATGAGGCCACCCATGCTGCAGTCTTTTCACTTCTCTCAACAACAAGTGCAGCAGGTTTTTCATCCTGGTCTGTCCACTGAGGGAGTCACAGAGAGCCTCTGGTCTCCTCTGTGCTTATCCTCATTACCTCTAACCTCAATATTTTACAGAGAGCATACTGGTTGAAAAGCATGGTTATCCTCATTGCACCTTTTTCACCTTGTCAGATTTGGTTTCCCTTCCTGTAGCCTCATCTTTTGCATCCTCCCTGAATATTGGACACCAGTCCAGGCCTCCTGGCTCACCCAGTGGGGGTGACTTATCCAGACATAACAGGCCTCAAGCTGACCATGTTTTTTCTGGATTCCACTGATTGCTAGACAGCCTATGTTTTCTTCCTGCTCCATCATATTTTATTTTGTTCTTAAGAGGCTTCATCTAGAAATATTTTACAGAAGTAAATGGAAGAGATTTGCTTTCTAGGCCCTTAAGAGAGATTTAAACTTTTTCTTCCCCTATTTTACCGCCAGTTTTCAATGAATGGGGCTAGTTTTTCTACTATTAAGGTGCAGTTGGCTGCTATTCAAACTTACATCTTGGTGAAAATAATTCTTCCTCAGCTTCTTTTAGATTATGTAAAGCATTTCTTAAAGTCACCTTCTTGCTTAGGCCTCAAATTACAGATCATTTTCCTTCTTTGGATTTAACAATCCCGCTTCAACGTCTGATTCAATGCCCCACTGAACCTTCAGTCAAGACAGACCTTAGTTTTTTTGTCCTGGAAAACTATTTTTCTTGTTGCTGTTGCATCAGCTAGATGAGTATCCAAACTCCAGGCTCTTTCCCGCTGGGCTTCTTACCTGGTTTTCTACAAAGACAGGGTATCCTTGCGAACCAACCTGTCCTTTCTGCCTGAAGTAGCTTCTGAGTCTAATATTAACCAGGTCATTAACCTCCCAGCTTTCTTTCCAAACTTCTTGAATAAGGGAGAATGCATGCTCCATCTTTTGGATGTGCATAGACAAATTTGGTTCTGTCTCCATCGAACCAAATATTTCAGGAAGACTGACCAATTGTTTGTATCATTCTTATCTAACAGATTGGGCATGGCACTTCCTAAACATACTCTGGTCAAATGGTTAAATGATTCCATGTCTTTCCACAAGGTATATGGGTGTATCCTCATCTTTTTGGTCAAGAACATCCCTAGATGACATTTGTGCAGCTGCTACTTGGTCCAATGCTCATACTTTTCTTTCTTATTTCGAATTAGATTTGATTTCTAGGAATTAATCTGCCTTTGGCTCCGCAGTATTCCGAAATATCCTTCCTTGAGAACCATCCAAGGTTCAAGTAGCTGGGGACTCTGTCCCATCAGTTAAGGAATGTATGAAAATGACAAACAACATCAGATAAAAAGTTATGCACTCACCATAATGATACATCTGTGTTATCCATTTTCATTCTTCTTTAAATTCCTGCCCTCCTAACCCCCTTCCCTTTCCTCCTGGTGAGACCTAATGGATAATACTTGGGAATGTCTGTTCTTTGAGCTCCAGTTCTATCCCTTTAATCTATACATTTTTAATTTTCTTAGGGTATTATCCATGGTTTACTGCGGGTAGCAAACTAGATCAGAGGTATGTTAGGTTGGTGGGGCATCATGGGTAAAGGGAGGGGCTCAAGAGTTGGATCCAAGGATCTGGAAGAAGCAGCTGAGTTAGATCCAAAACCCATCAGTTGATGAAGAATGAAAATGGACAACACAGATGTATTATTATGGTGAATACATAACTTTTTTTTCCTCAACAATCAGCTGACCCTACTGCAATAACTCCAGCAGAACCAGCTAACAAGAAACCTTTGGCCTCCACTAACCTGGTACCCTCTGATTAGAAGGTGCACCTTTAGACAAACAAGTTTAAGAGACTGCTTATACTATGTTAGCCTTTATACTATGTTAGCCTTTAGAATCTTGAATCATCAGGGCTATAGGTGAAAGTCTGTGCCAAAACGTGTTTATAATCTGGAAGAAGTTGCTGCTTCATTGTCTACAGAAGGCAGATAATATTTGAATCAATTTGTTTGTAACTCGACAAAATGTTTATAAACATATTCTGAGAACTGTGTATGATTGTGCTGACACTGTCTGGCTCTGTGTCTAAAGCTTTTGCTTCTTCTATTTTGTTGAAAAGTTCTGTTCGGTTGCATAATCAGAATTTTTCTGATTATTTGAAGTCGTATTCTTAGCTCACCACTTAGCCCAAAATTGGTATTTGGGCCAGTGGGATGACAGAGGTAAATTGATGCGTGGAGTTTCTAGGGTGTTTCAGTTACTCAGATTCTACTCTAACAAGGCTGTTTCCTCATTCCTTAAGAGGACAGAACAAACAAAAATCCCAGCCTAGCAAAAAGCAGGTCTCCAAAAGAAAATGGCAGGAGGATAACTCTTCCAATCCAAATTTAAAAAAGTAACTTTTCCAGAAACAGTCAGTAATGAATGTGCCAGAAACTTGAGTGCCTTAGCTGCACCTTCTGCCCCAGTTTCCGTGCCTATCTCACAATGACTGACCCTCAGCCCCTTAGTATGGGTTCAGAAGATATCAGACAGGTGGGCTTCGAAGGTGGTTCAGGAAAGATTTATTTGGCAATGGGTGGAGTCTCCTCCGCCTTTCTGGGGAATCCCACCATATCCACCAAACCTGACAGACCTGTTTCCACCAATGCTATAACATCTGTTAGAAGCAGGAGTCCTAGAAACAGCACATGCAAACACATGGGTAAAGGTTTTTATTCCAAGACATTTTTGGTACCAAAGAAGAAGCACATCTGTAGACCTGTGGTTGATCTGTCTTTCTCAGTCCTTACATGAGAGTTCCAAAATTCAGGATGTTGACCCTACAATCATTGCTTGCACTGCTTCCAGACTATTGTCTTATGGTAACGGTATATCTCAAAAATGTTTACCATCACATACACATTTCTCTCAATTTCAGGAAATGCTTGTGGTTTGCTAAATCGGGATCACATTATCAGTTATTTGCATTACCATTTGGTCTCACCATTGTACCTTGAGTGTCCAAAAAATGCCTAGCCCCGGTGGTTGCTTATTGCATATTGCAGGTTATCCACATTCTTCCTTACTTAAGACGATTGCTTATTTGTGCAGTCTTCTCCCAGATGTTTTGGAGTCCCTAACAAAGGTGTCCAACCTCCTATCACATGTGGGATTTCACTTGAATCTACAAAAGTCTTGTTTGTACCTTATCACCAGTTTGTATTTTTGGGGTGTCTGACAGATAAACTGAGGAAAAAGGCCTCCCTTTCTTCTACAAGAAAAGCTGTTTACCAGCAGATGTTTCTGAGGTTTTCTCAATGCCTTCAAAGCCCCTGCAAAAGAAATTCGTAGGATTCTAGGCCTCATGATATCCATGATATTTGTGATAGCACTCGCCATATTATACATGAGAAAAAAACAGTGGTACCTAAAAAAAAATCTTGGTCCCAGCACCTACACCCCTTGGAATTTTTAGATTCCTATACTAGGGTTTGTCAGGTGATAATTCTAGTAGTGGAGGAATCAAATGGATCTCAATCCAGGATCACTTTCTGTCTTCCACTCTAAATTCAGTATGTTCAGATGGACTCTTTAGATTATGCTTGGAGTGCAGTTTCCATGGGAGTAAAAGTGCAAGGTTTGTGTGACTCTTTAAACAAGCCAAAGCACATAAACTTCTAGGAAATGCTAACAGTGATTTGCCCTTTGAAAAAAACTATAGTAACTATAGATTCCATGCCCTTTATAACTGGCTACAGAACACACCTCAAACAAAGGGGTATAAGGCTGTAGCCACATTGCCAGTTGGCAGTGATGGCTTGAGATTTGGCCCTTCAACATTCTCTGACTTTTCAGGCCTGCATTCCATTAGAGCAAAACATTGTGGCAGACAGACTCAGCAAATCCTGGACAGATGCTCAAGAGTGTAAACTCAATGCAGGCTTGATCCACATGTGGGAAATACTTCAAGTAGATCTGTTATCCTCCTTGCAAAACAGATAAGTAGAAACATTCTGTTTGAGACCTCCTTGTAGCCAAGCACGGAGAACAGATGCTGCAACATTCCCTTTGTCAGTTCCTTTATGCTTTTCCACCATATCCAGTGATCTACAAGGTACTTCTAAAGATTCAAAAAGAATTACCAAAAGTCATTATGGTGACTCCATTTTGGCCCAGGCAAAACTGGATATTCTTCATCTCACATTGCTGCAGTCCTTACATATGGGTAGTCCGCTGTCCTCGGTCGGCCCGAATACCAAAGTATTAGGCTGACGTCGGTCATGGCGCTCAGATCTGACATCATAGCGTCAGGGTATAAAAGCGCATGACCGACGTCATATCCTCAGTCTTTTTTGCCGCATGGTCCGATGCAGAAGCAGCGTTGCAAGTGCCGTTCGGCGTTCTGAAATTTTCGTATTCTGAGTTTCAGACCGAAACCAAGTTGGGCTAAGTACCCCGTTGGGGAATATTTTTGTTTTTTCTTGCCTCAGTTAATTCCGGATGTCAGAAAAAGTGAATAATTGTATTTCTTGTGGGAAACAGATACCGCATAGGGATTATCACTCTCTTTGCATTCCTTGTTTGGGACCGGACCACGACGTAGTCGGGTGTCGATTTTGTGCTAGGTTTAATAAGCGCACTATAAAAAGAAGGTTAGATTGTGCTAGATTAGTCTTTGGTAAGCGGTGTAATTATAATATGCCGTCGGATCCTCCGACGCCCGCTTCCACGAAGAAGCGCAAAGACAAATCCTTGAAACCTAGACAGGTTGATTCGTCCATTTCGGACGCTGGTCCTGCAGAAGCTACAGTGGAGCAGGTGGATCCGGCTGAAGTTTCTGTTGAGTCTCAGGGGGAAACTTTGATTTTGCAGGATGTGGCCTCACAGGAGTCAGGTCAAGCTGAAGGGGCCTCTCAGGTTACTGTTCTCCCTTCTATGCCTAAGGTGGTTAGGCCTTCGGCTACTATTTCTAAGGCTTCTTCTAAGGGCAGGTCTGTTTTGCCTTCCTCTGGTGTCCCTCCAGGTACTTCAGGGTCTGTGCCTAAAAAGCACATGCTTAAAATGGCAGAAGATTTGATTACTTTAATTAGAGGTTCTATGCCCCCTCCTGATAAGAGGCCCAGGGTGGAGCTAGAGTTGGAAAGTTTGGATCAGGCCTCAGACGACTCAGACTCTTCTGCTGAAGATATTCAAAATTTTCCCCCTTATTCGGATTCTGATGCAGAGGATTCCACTCCTTCTGCTGCTCCTCCAGAGGATTTTTGCTTTTCAGAAACTCTGCAGTCCATGAGGGAGCATTTTAAGTGGGAAGGACAGGATTTCTCTGATTCACGAAAGAGGCTTAGGGAATTCTTGTTTTACCACAGCATAGACCCTTGGCTATACCTCCTGTTTTGGATGTTGTTCAAGATGTTTTCTCGAGGCTTCCCTTAATCCAGATTCTTTGCCTCCTGCGCCAGTTAAACCGGACAGGTATTACAGGGTGCCTGAGGCTCATAAATATCTGTATAAGAGTCCTAGGGCGGACCCAGAAACTGTTAGTCAGGGGCCTAAGGGTGTTAGAGCTTCTGTTGTAAAGAATCCGGTTCCTCTAGATAAGGAAGCTAGAGCTTTGGATAGATGGGGTAAGAAGGTGTACACCTCTTCTACTTTGGCTATGAGGCCTTTAAATTGCCAGTTTCATATGTTGAAGTATCAGAATTTCCTCCTTTCTCAGCTAAAATCTAAAGTGGATGCTTTGGCAGAGGGCATAGAGTGTAAAGAATTGCAGGATTTAGTACATGTCTCTGAACAGGTGGGTAAGCATTCTTTGCAGTGTGGTTTTGATGCTGTACAGGCCTCTTCTAGGGTGGCCGCCACTGGATCAGTTCTTCGTAGGCACGCCTGGCTTAAGGATCAGAATTTGTCCGAGCATGTTAAAACTAGAATTCTGGATGCCCCTTTACAGTCTGAAGTTTTGTTTGGTCCCCTGTGGAGTCGGTTTTGAAGAAAATGGAAGACAAGGCTAAGTCTATGCAGACTGTTAAAGATTTTTGCAGGTGCAACCTCCAAAGTTTAGTAGAAATTGGCCTACTAAGGGGTGGACCTACCCTTCTTCTGATTCTCAGTCTAGGGGTAGATCTAGGCGTGGCAGGGGCAGAGCTCACAGTACATTCAGGCCTAGAACTTGGAGTTCACCTGCACAATCTCTTGGGTGAGGGCAGGGGCCAGTCCTTTCGTAAACAGGCCCAATGACCTGCATTTTCAGCTGCCAGATTCTTCTTCCCTGGCAGCTCCTTTGGGAGGAAAATTAGCACTCTTCAAGCAAAACTGGCTTTTAGTCACCCAGGACAAATGGGTATTGGACATTATAAACTGAGGCTACAAGTTCTATTTCCATACATTGCCTCCTTTCAAAGGCATGCCAGACGTTCCTCCTCGGCAAAGGATAGAGGCTCACAAGCAGATTTCTTTACTTCTTCAAATAGGAGCTATACAGCCAGTTCCTCTGTCAGAAGTGGGACTAGGATTTTATTCTCGCCTGTTTCTAGTACCAAAGAAAGGGAACACGTGGAGACCAATTTTGGATTTATCTATCCTCAACACTTATCTGGACATTCCAAAGTTCAAAATGCTGACGTTACAACAGCTTTTACCTCTGTTGGGAAAAGATCACTGGATGGTAACTCTGGATCTCAAAGAGGCTTATCTTCATGTTTCTATCAGGCCCAGTTGCAGGAGGTACCTGCGTTTTCGGGCTGGAAATTTACATTATCAGTTCTCTGCATTGCCCTTTGGCTTATCTACTGCGCCCAGAGTGTTCACAAAGGTTTTGGCTCCAGTGATAGCCTTTTTCAGGTTAAAAGGAATACAGATTTATCCTTATTTGGACGATTGCCTGATTATTGCACAACACAAAGACGAACTTCTGCATCATCTAAAGTATGTGATGGTAGTGTTAAGATGCCTAGGGTATTCTGTGAATGAAACAAAGTCCAGTCTAGTACCCTCTCAGGACATGTGCTTTCTGGGTGTGAGACTGAATACAGCTTCCCAGATGGCCTTTTTGACCCCGGACAAACAAAGAAGCCTTTCTCTTTATTTCCATGAAATGTCTCTACAGTCCAGGCTGACTGCAAGGACAGTCCTTCAAGCCTTGGGGTTCATGGCATCTTGTATTCTGGTGCTTCCCAATGCCAAACTGCATATGAGGAAGCTTCAATGGTATCTCAAAAATGTATGGACACAACACTGCCAAGATCTAGACACTGTCATTCAGATAATACCTTGCATTCAGAAAGAGTTTTTGTGGTGGGCTCAGGAATGTCACCTAAACAAGGGACTCTCTGTGACCTGACCAGAGGCGAGTCAGATTCTAACGACAGATGCCTCAGACAAGGCTTGGGGAGCACACCTCAATGGAAAATGGGTGCAAGACACGTGGCCTGTCAGACTTCAACATTTGCATATCAACTTGAAGGAGATGTTAGCAGTCCAATTTGCATTGATGGCTTTCAAGGATTTACTTCACCCAGGACAGGTGTTGGTTCTAACAGACAACACTACTGTCATGTGGTACATCAACAAGCAAGGGGGAACCCATTCGTACCCTCTTTGCAGGCAAGCGATGATTTTGTGGGAGACTGCTCTCAGTTTACACCTCAATCTTCAGGCAAGGTTTCTACCAGGAGCACAGAACTCCTTAGCGGATGTGTTGAGCAGACAAATTGTGGATCCTCACGAGTGGAAACTGGATCCTCATGTGTTTCGAAAGTTGACAGTGTTATGGGGAACTCCAGACATAGATCTGTTCGCTTCTCCACTAAATTACCAGTTGCCAAAGTTTTGCACAAAAATGTTTCATCCCACAGCTTGGAAGGTGGATGCTCTATCATTCAGTTGGAGCAATCTTCATGTCTATGCCTTTCCACCTCTGCCTCTCATTCCCAAGGTACTCCTGAAGGCCAGAATAGACAAGCCATCCATGATTCTGATAGCGCCGGATTGGCCTCGACAGCACTGGTACCCACTACTGAGGAGTTTGGTACGGGAGCCTCCATGGCCTCTGCCTTTGATTCCGCATCTTTTGTCTCAGGAGGGCAATCACTTCCTCAATGTCAAGATTCAGTCTCTGCATCTCACAGCCTGGCATATTCTGTTTTAGACCCTGGAGGGTCTCAGCTTCCACAACAAGTTTTGAATGTTATTTTGGAGGCCAGAAGGCCTAGTACACGGAAAGTTTACGCTGATAAATGGAGGAGATTTTTTCTTTGGAGCAAAGCGAAGGACTTTGATGTTTCCAAGCCTGATTTAAGTGTTTCTCTTCAATATCTTACTGAGTTATTGGACACGGGTTTGTCTTTCTCCTCGATAAAGGTTCATGCTGCAGCCATTTCTGCTCACTATGACTGTGACCCTCCTTTATTTTCCCATCCTTTGTTTAAGCAATTTCTTAGAGGGGCAAAGAACATAAGACCCCACGTAGAGCTCCTACTCCTGCTTGGGATCTCAATTTTGTGTTGGAAAAGCTTACTCTACAACCTTTTGAGCCTGCAACTACTGCCGAGTTAAAGTATTTATCATGGAAGACTGCTTTTTTGTTGGCCATTACCTCTGCAAGAAGGGTTTCTGAATTACAGGCCCTTATGGCAGTGGAACCTTTCCTGATTTTTCATAAGGATAGGGTATCTTTGCGTACTAATCCTTCCTTTATGCCTAAAGTGGTTTCTAGTGTGGCCTTGAACCAAACTATTCATTTGCCTACTTTTTATGCAAACCCTCAAAATAAAGGGGAGAAGATTTTGCATACTTTGGATATTCACAGGCAGTTACGTTTTTATTTGAGCAGAACCAAGGGGTTCAGGCAGTCTCAGCAGTTGTTTGTTTCTTTTGCTTTGGGTTCTCAGGGAAAACCTGTTTCAAAACAAACTATTTCTAAATGGATTGGGTTTTGTATTTCTTTCTGTTATTCCCATCATGGTAAGGAGATTCCGGCTGGAATCAGACCTCATTCCACTAGAGCTACTGCCACTTCTACTGCCTTTCTAAGGGGGGTAGCTACAAAAGATATTTTGGAAGCAGCCACTTGAAGTTCAGTGCATACTTTTTCCAAGCATTACCACCTTCTTCTTTATTCTAAGTCTAGGGCTGGATTTGCCACTGCAATATTACAGGGCATTTTAGCAGCCCCTAATGCTTTATGATTTTGCCATCCTCCCTTTACCTCTGCTTTGGGATTCTACCCATATGTAAGGACTGCAGCAATGTGAGATGAAGAACATAGTACAGTTTTGTACCTACCATAAATGTAGATGTTCGAAGATCCACATTGCTGCAGTCCAATTTACCCTCCCTCCTTCCCCTCTGTAGTTTGGCATGGTTATATGGTTTGGGTGATGGTTGTTGTTAGGCATGTTTTGGGAGGCATCCTGTTTTTGGGCTGTGGCCTTTCTTTTTAGGGCCTTCTGACATCTGGGGCAAGAAAAGACTGAGGATATGACGTCGGTCATGCGCTTTTATACCCTGACGCTATGATGTCAGATCTGAGCGCCATGACCGACGTCAGCCTAATACTTTGGTATTCGGGCCGACCGAGGACAGCGGACTACCCATATGTAAGGACTGCAGCAATGTGGATCTTCGAACATCTACATTTATGGTAGGTACAAAACTGTACTTTCTCCCTTCTTGTGGAATTGGCCAAGGGCAATTTCCACAAGCTTCCTCACAGACTGGGTATACTGACACAGCAGAAAGGGAGTTTGATATACCCCCACATCTATCATTATAACTGACTGCCTGGATGAGTCAATTTTAATATCTTTTAGGCACATTTTTCAAGAGGACATGCAGAAAATGCAAAACGAGGCACGATACCTGCTGTTAGAAAGTCTTAGTTGGCAAATGGAAGAGTTTTTGTAGTTGGTGCCTTGCTAATTACAGGGGTCTCAAAAGGGAAATAGCACCTTGGTTTCTCAAGTATTTGTGTGAGCTACTTAAAAAAAAAAAATGGTTTGTATGCTTCCATCAAGATGCTTCTTGAAGCCATCTCGGCTTGTTTGCCTATGGATCCCCTGATGTTTTTCATGTTTCACTGTTGCAGTCCTAACCACCAAAGCAATGGATGAGGGCAAAGTTGTTCACACTACCTACCTTGACCTGGCCAATGCATTTGACACAATCCCCCACTCGGGTATTGTTGACAAACTCAGGAGTTTAGGTACAAACCCATATGTCATCCGATGGATAGCCAACTGGCTCACAGACAGGACCCAGGAAATTAGAATTGGGGAGTCCACCTCTACAAATAGGCCAGTCACAAGTGGAGTCCCTCAGGGATCAGTCCTTGGACTGCTCCTTTTTGACATTTACTTCTCAGAAGTCAAGGCCAATGTCACTGGTCTCTGACTGACTAAATTTGCAGATGATTGCAAATTCGGAGCTGTCATTGAATCTCACACTGATATAAAAATATTCTCCAGGAGGGGCTGACACAGACAGACAACTGGTGTCAGAACCATGGACTAAAACTAAATGCCAAGAAATGCATAATGGTATCCTTTGGAAAGTCATCCGTCCCTGGTAACTGTCATATTGACAACACACCCCTTAGAGTTGACCCAGTAGTCGGGGACTTAGGGACACACACAGATAGTAATCTAGCTTTGATCATTACATGTCTACAGTAGTGAGGAAATCATTCTGTGTTGCGCTACTTATAAACAAAGTTATGGCGTCTAAGTCCAAGGAAGTCATTGTTCCACGATATTCATCATTCATCTGACCTATCATTGAGTACAGTGCTCCCTTTGGTATGTACCTAACCAGGCATATCCAACAACTGGGACATCCACAGAGGTTCCTCACTAAAAATATACGAGGCGTAAGTAATATGTCCTATGCATACCGCTTCAAGGCCCTTTCTCTGTATTCTGTGTCCTACAGGCTTTTGAGGGGATCTATGCCTCGGCATACAGGGCATTGTCAAACCCCACTCTGATGGACCTCCTTCATATCCACGTAGCAAACAGCACCAGATTACCTATTCTAAAGACTTAAACCTTGCCTGTGATATAAATAGGAACTGCTGGAGAGATAGGTGTGTATCCCAGAGACTACCCTGTCTATGGAACAGGCTCTCCCCATCCAAGTGAGTCAGAGTTCTTCCCTAACCCAATTCAAGTGCAACTTGGACAGTTGGATGGGAAACCGGAAATTCATCCCTGGTTTGGCAACTATGCTCTATACCTGAGCTTACACTTATCAAGGGTATCAGAACTTGTCAGAGATTTGGGATGCATGGCTAGGCTTAAAAAGGCCTTTGTGGTCGTTAGCCTAGTAAACACCTATGAACCTATGACTTGTGGGATTTTCTGATGTGAAAGCCCTTGGCCAGCCTGATTACCAGAGAGAAAATCGCCCTCCTCCAAGGACTGGCAGAAGCCCTGACCAGCGTCAGTTCGTTGAGTATATTGGAAGTCAGCTGACATCATGATTTCAGTCTTTTCTCGCCGCAGGAGCCCAAAACAGTGTTTTAGTGTGTCGGTCACTGTGTACCAGAGAGCAATCTTCTGAAAGCTAAGTACCCTGTTGGGGAACTTATTTTTTCTTTGTTTGACTTTTGTCAGATAAGGTTAATAATTGTCTCTATTACGGTAAGCAGATTCCACACCGAGACTTCTGTTCCTTTTGCGTCACCTGTTTAGGCCCAGATTATGACGTTCCTAACTGCCATTTCTGTGCCTATTTCAAATCTAGGACGATTAGGTGTAAGGCGAATATCTTATCTAGGCACCTTAGTCTTCTGTCTGGTTCCCAGCATCCGATGGCCTCCAGTTGCTCCAAGGTCAAGCTCCCTAAGCACAAGAGGGATAAAGAAAAGTAACCCAAGCTTAGGGCCTTGGAAGACCATCACTCTTTGTCAGCTAGTTCATTAAGGCTGGTGATCGCGGAAGAAGGCAAGGTGCTTTCGTAGAGCAGCCCCCTTCAGCAGCTGAGGTGATGGAGCAGGCCTCTGTCGAGACCAGTTTGGAGTTGGACATGCAGTCAGGTCCCTCATCTTCTGCACAGACCTTAGGACTTGGTTCATCAGTCGGGTCCAGGGCCGCTCACCAGGCCTTGCCTTTCGATGAGCGAGCTTTAATGTGATGCTCCTTTGCGTCATCAGCCTACACTGATTGCGCATTCTTCCCGAGAGACTGAAGTCAGAATTGCAGATGTCCCTAGGCATAAACCCAGAGCTACCCCAAAGAGGGGGACTTCATTAGGGCCTACGCCTAATCCTACCATCTCTCACACATAGGGTTATCAGCAAGATTTGGTTAGGTCAGCTGAAGATTTAATTTTCCTGGTCAGATCCAGACAGCCCCCTATGAGTCTTCCCCAGGGAAAAGGAAAAGGGACCTGTACATCCTGATCCTTTTGAATCTGCTGAAGATTCTGACCAGGAAGAGTCCATTTTTGATGAAGGGCCCTCCCCAACTTCCTTTGAGGAGTCAGATACAGAAGAAAACCTGGCTTCTGCTTCCCCCCTAGGACATTATATTTTGGGGAAACTCTGCATGCCATGGGAAGCTCAGTATTACCCGCAATCCAAAAAGAGAATTAGGGAATTCCTTGACCTGCCAGCGTACAAGCTTCTTGTCATTCCTCCATTTTTAAAGGCAGTAGAGGATGTTTTCTTGGATTCCTCTTTGAATCCTGATTCTCTTCCTCCAGCTTCTAGAAAACCAGACAGGTTTTATAAGGTACTTTGACTCCCATAAACATCTTTTTAAGAACCCTTCTGCTGATCCAGAGGTTGTCACCCCAGGACCCAAAGGAGAAAGAGCCAGTTTGATAAAGAGAGTACTGCTGTTGATAGATTTGGCAAAAAAGTTTACACCTCTGCCACAATAGCTACGAGGTCCCTTAACTGTCAATTCCCCATGATAAAATACCAGCAGACCATTCTGGATCAGATGTCCTTCAAGGATGCATCTGCAGTCATAACATATGGGTTGTCCTGCCTCAGGCAGCCCTTCGGTCGGCCGGATTCCAAAGTCTGGGTCTGGCTTCGGCTGGTGTCGCACCTTCCCCGACGTCAGAGCATCTGGGGTATAAAAGCATCAGCCGACGCCATTTTCCTCAGTCTTTCTTGCCGCGCGGTGCCTGAAGCAGAAGCTGTTCGCAAGTGCCGGTCGGTCAGATCCAGTGATTTCAGCTACCGAAAACTTCGAAAAAGCTAAGAACCCCGTTGGGGACTCTTTCTTACCTCAGCCAATGTCAGATAAAGTAAATAATTGTTTAACTTGTGGGAAACAAATACCTCATAAGGATTTCCATTCCTATTGCCTTCCTTGCTTAGGCCCAGACCACGACGTATCGTCCTGTTCAGCCTGTGCTTCCTTCAACCGACGAACTCTTAGACGTCGGTCGGAGTTTGCAGAGGAATTTTTTGGGGGCTAGTTTTACATATAAAATGCCGTCTGAGACTCCGACTTCACATTTGGTAAAAAAACGGAAGGACAAGGACCGACACTCGCAACCCGCTGTTTCGGCTGAAACCACGGTAAGGCCTACCGCGAGTGTCTCGGTTTCGGCCAAAAACGAGTCCTCGGAAATTCCTTCATCCAAATCCACTCAACCGACCACCGCGGCCCGGGAGGCCCCGGCTGAGTCGGCTACCGAGCTACCTACCGAAACCAGTGCGCAGGATATGTCCGACACCATACCTTTGGACATATCTACTCCTGCACGTGGGGCAGCTAGGCCCCCTGCTTCCATGTCCATTAAGGCCTTTTCTAGGGCTAAAGCTGCTAAACTTTCTAAAGCTTTGCCTCCCAAGACTACATCCCAGAGGCCTTCCTCTAGTTCTCAGATCCTCAGCCTTGCAGAGGACCTTATTTCTTTAATTAGAGGTTCACAACCTCACCCGGACAGGGCCTCTCACCCTCCACCTGACAAAAGGCCCAGGACTGGAGCCTTCTGACCCATACTCTTCAGATGAGTCCTCGGATGGTTCTGAGTTGTCAGACCACCAGGAGGAGGCTTATTCGCCCTATGAGGATTCTGATGCAGAAGAATCTATCCCTTCGGCCTCCCCTCCTGAAGAGTTTTCCTTTGGTGAGACTTTACACTCCATGAGAGAGCATTTTCAATGGCAAGGTCAGGATTTCTCTGATTCTAGAAAAAGATTAAGGAACTTTTTACATTTGCCTCAGCATAGGCCCTTAGCTATACCTCCTGTTTTGAATGTAATTGATGATGTGTACAATGATGTCAGTACAGCCCCTGATACTCTCCCCGGCCCCTGCCAAACCTGATAGATACTACAGGGTCCCGGATTCTCATTTTCATCTGTATAAAGCCCATTCTGCAGACCCAGAAACTATTACTCTGGGCCCTAAAGGGGTTGCGGCTGCCACTGCCAAAAATCCTCTTCCTTCTGAAAGAGAGTCTAGAGCTTTAGAGAGATGGGGAAAGAAGGTATATACTTCTGCAACTCTTTCTGTCAGGGCACTAAATTGTCAATTTCATATGATACAGTACCAAGAGTATTTGTTAGATGAACTGAACAAGAAGCTTTCTTCTCCTGAGCCCCTTGACCGTAAATCCCTTCAGGATTTGGTACACAACTCACAGCAGGTTAGTAATCATTTCTTAAAATGTGGTTATGATGCATTGGAGGCTTCATTTAGGTCAGCTATGACTGGGGCAGTTATTCGTAGGCATGCCTGGCTGAAGGAACAATCTTTGCCAGACCATGTCAAAGCTAAACTCCTGGATGCTCCAATGGAGAAACAAAATTTATTTGGCTCCTCTGCTCAGGAGGTCTTAAAAAAGTATGAAGAAAAGGCAAAATCTGTGCAAACAGTTAAGGATTTCCTACAAGTACAACCACCGAGATTCAGCAGAAACTGGCCTACTAAGAATTGGTCCTTTCCAGACTCGGACAGAGCCCAGAGAGGCAGGAACAGGCCCAGAGGCAGAGGCCAATCTAGGGGCTCTTACAGAGGCCGCCAGTGGCAGCCTGCCAACCAGAGAGGTAGTGCAACAGCAGCAACAACAACTACTACACCAGGACAGGCTCAATGACTTTACTCTGATTCCGCCCACCAGGGCTCAACTGGAAGCACCCTTGGGCGGAAAGCTTGCTTTATTCTCGGAAAATTGGCATTATATTACAAGGGACACATGGACACTGCAAATAATAGACAAAGGATACAGGTTCCACTTCCACACTTTGCCAAAAAGAAACGGAATGCCAAACCTACCACCAAATCAGAGGGTAGAGGCTTTAAAGCAGATCAACAACTTGCTTCAAATGAAAGCTATAGAAAAAGTACCACTTTCAGAGCAAGGCCAAGGATTTTACTCCAGACTATTCCTTGTACCAAGAAAAGAAAATCAATGGAGGCCTATTCTCGACCTGTCCGCACTGAATACTTACCTCATTGTGCCAAAATTCAAGATGCTGACCCTACAGCAACTTCTTCCCATGTTGGGCAAGGAGTCTTGGCTGGTGACTCTAGATCTCAAGGAGGCATACCTGCACGTCCCTATTCGACCAAACTGCAGAAGACACCTCAGATTTCTTGCAGGATCAGAGCATTATCAATTCTCAGCATTGCCCTTTGGCTTATCTACTGCGCCCAGAGTATTCACGAAATGCCTGGCATCAGTAATTGCACACTGCAGACTTCAGGGATTCAAATCTACCCTTATCTGGACGACTGCCTTATACAAGTGGACAACAAGGTAAATTTGATAAAAGACTTGGCCTATGCCATCCACCTACTGCAGGCATTGGGATACACAGTCAACATCCAAAAATCAAGACTGGTTCCATCCCAAAGGATAACCTTTCTGGGTGCGGATCTAGACACAACCACCCAAATGGCCTTTCTCACAGAAGAAAAACAAAAACAACTTCCAGATTACTTCATGAATCTGACAAGACAAGCTCAGCTTACTGCAAGGAAAATCCTGCAGGCCCTGGGCTACATGGCATCCTGCATAATTCTGATACCACAGGCCAGGCTGCATATGAGAAAATTACAATGGTACCTAAGGAGTGTATGGTCTCAACACAGTCACAGTTTGGAAACTTTGATACCAATCATTCCTTGCCTTCAAAAGGAATTCCTGTGGTGGGCTCAGGCCTGTCAGTCCAACAGAGGGTTGCCTTTCAACAAACCAAAAACAAAACAAACCATCACCACGGACGCTTCAGACCGAGGATGGGGAGCACACATGGAGGGCAACTGTATCCAAGGCTTATGCTCTCAAGGACAGCTACACATGCACATAAACCAAAAGGAAATGCTGGCAGTGATGCATGCAATCGAGGCTTTCAAACCCTTCCTCCATCAAGGCCACCTGTTAATAAGGACAGACAACACCACGGTCATGTGGTACATAAACAAGCAGGGAGGCACACACTCCTACCCTCTATGCCGGCTGGCTATAAATCTATGGGAGCTATGCCTGAAACTCAATATCCAACTGCAGTTCCAGTTTGTGCCAGGAAAGGAAAATGCACTGGCAGACAGCTTAAGCAGAACTACCATGGATGCACACGAATGGATGCTGCACCCAGACATTTTCCAACTCATAACAAAGGCATGGGGAACGCCGGAAATAGATCTGTTCGCCTCCCCCCTCAACCATCAACTGAGGACATTCTGCTTAAGGACATACCACCCACAAGCATGGAGGGTGGGCTCTGTCTCTTTCAGCTGGAAAGCTCTAAAAGTATATGCCTTCCCACCTCTTCCTTTAATGTACAAGGTTCTACTGAAGATCAGGGAGGAACAGCCAAGAGTGATTCTGATAGCTCCAGACTGGCCAAGGCAACACTGGTATCCACTATTGAGGAGCATGTCACAGGCAAAACTATGGCCTCTCCCCCTATGGCCTCTTCTTCTGACGCAGAACAATTTCAAGATCATGCATCCCAATTTGAAAACATTGCAGCTAACTGCCTGGAAAATCCCTTAAATCCAAAACAAAATGTTTTATCACAGAGAGTGAAGAACATTATCATGGAAGCTCGCCGGCCTTCCACAAGGAAGACATACTCAGCTAAATGGAAAAGATTTTTCATTTGGAACACATCAAAAGGCTTAGATGTGACAGTGGCAAGCATGACACATATTCTGGAATACTTAGCAGAACTGTTCTACAATGGCATTTCCTATTCTTCCATTAAGATTCATGCCTCAGCAATCTCAGCAGAATGCAATGTGGATCCACCTATCTTCTCACACCCTCTCCTCAAGCAATTTCTGAGAGGGATCAAAAATATCAAACCTCCAAGAAAACCCCCTTTACCTACTTGGGATCTCAACTTTGTTTTGGAGAAACTAACACTTCCTCCCTTTGAACCAGCAGCAACAGCGGATCTTCAGTTTCTGTCTTGGAAAACTGCATTCCTTCTAGCAATAACTTCAGCAAGAAGAGTATCTGAGTTACAAGCATTAATGGCAGTACAGCCATTTCTTATCTTCCATCAGGACAGAGTTACACTAAGAACTAATCCTACTTTTATGCCAAAGGTGGTATCTAGGGTATCCTTGAACCAAGCTATTCACTTGCCTATGTTCTTCCCAAATCCACAGAATAGGGGGGAAAAACTTCTGCACACCCTGGATATACACAGACAACTACACTACTACTTGGACAGAACTAAAAGTAGCAGAAAAACTGACCAACTATTTGTAGCACATGCTGCTGGGGTGCAAGGAAAAGCAATTTCCAAACAGACTATTTCAAAATGGATAGGAAATTGCATTCGATTTTGTTACTCCTTTCATGGAAAGTCAGTTCCTGCAAACATCAGGCCTCATTCCACAAGGGCCACGGCCACCACTACAGCCTTCCTACGAGGGGTGGCTACCAAGGACATTTTAGAAGTTGCTACTTGGAGCTCCGTGCATACATTTACCAAGCATTACAATCTACCTTTATACTCCAGATCCAGAGCAGGCTTTGCTACTGCAGTCCTGCAGGGGATCTTAACTACACCATCTTTTTCTTAGTACCTCCTCCCCCAGATTGGCTATGGTATTCTACCCATATGTTATGACTGCAGATGCATCCTTGAAGGACATAGTACAGTTTTGTACCTACCATAAATGTAGATGTCCGAAAGGTATGCATCTGCAGTCAGGTTTACCCTCCCTCCTACCCCTCTGTGGTATTCCTAGGGTGTTTACCCCTCTTTTAGCTAGCTGGGGGAATCTATTATGGTCGATTTGTTTGTATATACATGTATATATATATATATATATATATATATATATATATATATATATATATATATATAATTTTGCAAATGTTTGGAATTTTATTGCATTTATCCAAATTTAGCCTTCCTAGAGGGCACTTGACATCTGGGGCAAGAAAAACTGAGGAAAATGGCGTTGGCTGATGTTTTTATACCCCAGACGCTCTGACGTCGGGAAGGTGCGACATCAGCCGAAGCCAGACCCAGACTTTGGAATCCGGCCGACCGAAGGGCTGCCTGAGGCAGGACAACCCATATGTTATGACTGCAGATGCATACCTATCGGACATCTACATTTATGGTAGGTACAAAACTGTACTTTATAGCAAAAAATGACTACTATTGAAGACAAGAATCTTTTCAAAGAGTTGATGGACCTTTGTCACTCCATTTCTCAAGTTGCTTAGGCATTCTTTGCAGTGTGTCTATGATGCTATGGAGGCTTCCAACCAGGCTGCAGCCACTGGTTCTATTATCAGAAGACATACATGGTTAAGGGAGCAATCCCTCCCTGAACATGTCGAGCCAAATCCTTTGGATTCCCCTCTGGACAACGATTTCCTCTTTGGGCCCAAAGCTGAGGCTGTACTTAAAAAGATGGAAAAGAAAGCTAAATCCATGCTGGTAGTGAAAGACTTTCTTCGGGTTCAGCCACTAAATTTAGTAGGAACTTCCCCACTAAAATTGGTCCTTCTTCTCACTCCAAAATCAGGCAGCGAAAACCCAGTAGGAAAAGGACACAAAGACAACAACAACTAGAAAGACCCAGGTAGTGGACCCCAGACACTTCCAGGCAAGTGAGTTCTAGGCTACAGGCCCCTAGCAGATAGCAACAATGACTTATCCATCCCAGTCTGTATGAACCCTCTCCCTTCCCCCCACAAGACAGGAGGAAGACTACCCCTTTTCAAGAAAAATTGGGCCCTCATCACTTCAGACAGGTGGGTCCTAAGCATTATTTTAAATGGCTACAAACTCACTTTCAAAGAGCAACTAAAGTACTCAGGTTATCCAGACTTTCTACCAAACCAAAGGACAGAGACCCTTACCCAAATTCAGAATTTCTGCTCCCAGGGCTCAGTGGAACCAATTCCAGAACTCCAAAAGGGAAAGGGTTTCTATTCCAGGCTGTTCCTGACTTCCCTAGGCTTCATCATAAGTCAAGAAAAATTAAACACTAAACCTTCCATTAGGATTGTCTTTCTGTGGACCCTTCTAGACTCATCCCTCCAAAAGGCCTTCTTACCTCCAGACAATGTCTCCTCCGTTATTCACTAATTCCAAACGATCATGCAGAGACACTGCTTCTCAGCAAGGGAATTCCTCAGAGCACTGGGCTACATGGAATCTTGGATCCTCATGGTACCTCTGGCCAGACTGCACATGAAGAAGCTCCAGTGGTACCTCAACAGTCTGTGGTTCCAGCTTGCACAACCCCTTTCAACCAAGATACGGTTGATCCCTTGTCTCAAGGAGGAATTTGCATGGTGGGCACAGGCTTGTGCTCAAAACCAGGGGCTTTCTTTCAGGTTCACTCCCCAGGAGCAAATCTTCACCACAGATGCCTCAGAGACAGGCCTGAGGGACTCCTCTCAGACACTTCCAAACCCAAGGGAAGTGGGAAAATCAGGTCAGCGACAAATATATACATACTTGAAATAGTTGGTGGCAGTTCAAAAAGGCCTAGTAGCATTCAGAGAAAATGGAAACCAGGGATCCCATTATTAAAAATAGACAACACCACAGTCATGTGATATAAACAAGCATGGGGGTACTCACTCCTACCCTCTCTGTCATTTAGTAGTGCAGGTTTGGGAGGCTGCTAACTCTCTGGGGTTGCACCTTTTGGCTCAATACCTTCCAGGTGCTCAAAATATCCTAGTGGATCACCTCAGCAGAAACCTGAAGGTCCCCATGAGTGGCATCTGCATCTGAAAATATGTCTCAACATAGCCAAGAATTGCGGAGTCCCCAGATACGCCTGTTTGCCACCAAGGAGAATGTTTAACTGAAATGATTGTGCTCCAGGAGCAACCTACTCTCAGCCTGGAAGACAGATGCCTTCTCTTCCCCTTGGACTCACCTTTTCCCCTATGTATTCCCACCCTTCCCTCTGCTTCCTCAGGTGCTTCTAAAAATAAGAGAGGAGGGGCCAAGGGCAATACCAATAGCCCCATACTGGCCCAGGTAGCACTGGTATCCTCTGCTACTCCACCTAACTAATGAGAATCCATGGCAGTTGCCTCAGAGAGTGGACCTTTTAACTCTGGACAAGAGAGATTTTGCATCCCAGCCTGCAGACACTCAAACTCTCAGCCTGGATAATTCCACATCATACTGGACCGATACTGCCCTAAGCAAGCAGGTTCAAGACATCCTTAAAGAGGCCAGGTCTAGTTATAGGAAATCCTGTCCACCTAAGTGGGAAAAGTTTCACATCTAGTGTCAACAACAGGGCCACAATCCTTTTTTAGCCAAGATCTCTATCATCTTAGATTACCTGGCTAATCTAGTTGACAAGGGCCTGTCCTGTTCCTCCATTAAAGTTCATGCTTCTGCCATTTTGGCCCATATCCTTGTTCTTCCTCTTGTCTTTTCACACCCCCTTCTCAGGCAATTTCTTAGGGGAGTGATCCACATCAGGCCTCCCAGGAGACAAGCTGTCCTACCGTGGGACCTCAATTTTGTTCTGGAGAGACTGACCCTGCCAGGTCTGTATCACTTCGTCGAAACAGCAGAAGTTCGAACACCATATGTTCGAACTTCTAATCTCAAAGTGCAAAACAATCAAAGGCTTAGAACAGCGATTTTTTTTTCCCAGGGGAAAAAAAATCGCTGTTCCAAGAAACGCACACAACACAAGCACACCAAAAAAAACAGCAATCCACACACACACACTTAAAATCCTAAATCTAACCCTACACTAAACTGTACATACACTACTATCTATCCACTTAAACCCTAAGGTCCGTCACTATCGCACACTCACCTGACCTGCGCACTAACTCTATAACTCATCTATCCCGCCCTAACCCTAAAGTCTGTCACTATCACACACCCACGTCACCCATGCCGTAACCCTAACGTCCCCATAATCGCACACTTACCTGAACCCGATGCTTAACTTTCCACCACAGTGTCGAAAATCACTAAGCCACAGAAATGGCCCACCAAATTCTTTCCCCGGGAAAGAATTTGGCGTTCTGCGGCTTCGCGATAATCAGTTTTCGAATTTCACAGTTCGAATATATGGTGTTCGAACTGCTGAAGTTTCAACAAACTGATTGGAACCCGACCCTGCCTCCTTTCGAACTAGCGGCTTCTGCTTACTTAAAGTTTCTAACTTGGAAAATTGCTGTTTTGTTGGTTAGCACCTCTGGTGGAAGAGTCTGTGGGCTGCAGGCTCTCTTGGCTGTGGAAACCTTCCTCGTCTTCCATCCAGATGGAGTCAGGACTAACCCTTCTTTTATGCCCAAGGTGGTGACAGCCGCATCCTTGAATGAAGCTGTACACCTGCCTTCCTTCTTTCCCAGTCCTCAGAACCAGGGGGAAACAAATCCTTCATTCCTTGGATGTTCATAGGCAGCTCTGTTACTATCTTGACAGAACTAAAAGTTTGTGAAAATCAGACCAACTCTTTCTGGTCTTTGCCATCGCTTCTGAAGGAAAAAGTTTCCAAACAGACTATCTCCAAATGGATCTCCCACTGTATTTCATTTAACTACATCCATCATAGTAAGTAGCCAGCTGAGGCTGTCAAGACTCACTCTACCAGGACTACTGCTTCCTCTACTGCCTTTTTAAAAGGAGTCCTTGCCAAGGACATTCTGGAAGCTGCTGCCTGGTTGTCTGTGCATACTTTCACTAAACACCACCACATATGAGCCTTTTCCAGGCCAAAACAGGATTTGCCACTGTCATCCTGCAGGGCATCCCCTCCTCTCCCTAGTATTCCTTCCACCCTCCTTTCAGTTTTGGGAATCATGCCAAATGTCAAGACTGTAACAGTGAAACATGAAGGACAATAGTACAGCTGTATACACTACCATAAATGTGGATGTTCAAGTGTATTCACTGTTGTGGTCTTCTTTCCCCCTTAGCCTACAGGGTAGTCTGCACAAACTTCTTCTCAAGCCAAGGGACCCTCCCCCCCTTTACTGCTGCTTACCCTGCTTAGGTTCTCAGTCTTAGGTCCTATACCTTTGGACCCATGGGGGGCTCCTATCTTCGGGGGGGGGGGAGACAAGAAAAAAATGAAAATCGTGACATTGGTTGGCTCCCTATATACTCGAATGTACTGATGTTAACCAGGACATCTGTCAGCCTTTGGAGGAGGGAGATTCTTTCTCTGGTACTCGGGCCGGCCAAGGGCTTTCACAACAGGAAATCCCACAAGTCAGGACTGCAACAGTGAATACACAAGAACATCTACATTTATGGCAAGTGTACACTACTGTACTTTCCTTCTACGTTTATGGTCAGTTTTTGAAATGAGTGTTACACATGAGGCCCCCTTGTAAGCAAGTTCCTCCTCCTCCTTAGGATCTGTGTTTTGTTGTAGAAAAACTGACTTAAGCTCCTTTTGAACTGGCATTTCAGGTGGACTTGCTGTTCCTTACTTTGAAAACTGATTTGCTTGTTGCTCTAACATCTGCAAAGTGAGCATCTGAGTTGCAAGCTCCTATGGTAGGTGAACCCTTTCTGATTTTCCACAGGGATAAGGAATCACACATCTTTCATTCAAGCCTAAAGATTTTCTGATTTTACTTTGAATCAAGCCATTAATCTCCCAGCTTTCTTCCCAGAGCCAAAAAAGAAAGGAGAGCAGATTCTAAATATATTGGAAGTACTCAGGCAGCTCAAGTACTACCTAGACAGACCTGAGTGCTTTAAGAAGGCTAAACAGCTGTTTGTTTCCTGTGCTGGGACCAAGAAAGGACAACCACCTGTGTCTAAACAGACTATATCCAGATGGTTGTCCTCTGCTGGCGTTTTTTGTTATTCCAGTGGTATAACTATTCCAGGCAAAGTTAAGGCACATTCTATGAGGGCTTTGTCCTCTTTTGATGACATACTGGAACAGGGTGGATTCTAGAAGCATTCTTTAAGCAGCAACTTGGTCCTCAGTTTATACCTTCTTAAAGCACTACAAAATGGATTCCTTCCCTAGGTCTAGACAGGCTTTGCTAGGACCATTCTGTAGTGGTTTCTGGACCCTTAGCCTTCCTCCTCCGAGATTGGGTAAGTCTTGGTAGTCTATCCGCACACTACCACAGCAGTGAGAATGAAGACCATAGTACAGCTGTGTAAGTCCTCCTTACACATAACAGTAGATGTTCAAATTTCTTTAGTGTTGCCATAGCAGCCACAACCCACCATCGCCCTTTGTACATAAATGAGGTGGGATGCAACCTTCCTTTGTTACAGTTGTTATTGCTGTTGTTTGGACTACTTTTTATGGTGATCATTGATTGTTGACTCAGCATGAATCTACCTTCCTTTCTCACCTCACTGTGGTTGCTGATAGGCTCAACCCCTTTTGGTGGGAAGTATATCAGTAGCTAGAGAGAGTGCGATGGATGGGAGTTAGAGCTTTGACAAGCTGACTGGGTGCTGTATCTCTTGCAGGACACTACCCATAGGCTGCTGCAGCAGTGAAGAAATTCGGACATCTACTGTTACAGATAAGTAGAACTTTCACAACTGTACTTGAAATTTGATCTTCATTTAATACACGTTTGGGGTTTTCATTTCAGCCATTGCAGTGTTACATGACCTGGTAAAGGACAGAACATTTGGTTTTGTATTCTGTGTCCTTCATTTCTGTCCTCCGAGTCTTTTTCATCTTGAGATTAGACATTCAAATCAGCAAGTTTGCCCATCTGCCCTTTCAGATGGCTGGCTGTGCTTAGAAGACCTGAAGTTTATCTCGTGGAAGACCCTTTTTTTTTCTCCCTTTTCTTGGCCACCATATCTGATTGGTGAATTTCAAAGATACAGGCCTTCATTTTTAAGATACTTCACTTGGTTTTCCATAAGAACTGACAGTGTCTTTGAGACTTTTATTTTCTTGTCCATAGTTTCAGAAGGGTAATTTTGCCATTCTAGTCATCTGCCTGTATTCTTCTTAACTTGAGCCCAAGGTGGAAAGAGCTCTTCATCCCACCTCCGAAGTAGTCTCTACATAAAGTAAGGTGCAGGAATTCAGGAATATAAATACGTTGTTTGCCTGTGTTGCTATAAAGGTAGGGAATGGCTATTATTTGCTGAGGAAAACTTATGAGAATAAATGGACAACTGTATTATTTTATGCCACTGTACGGCCAGCCAGAATTCAGTCACTGCTGTTGCTACTACAAGAATGTGTTCCCCAAATGTGGCAACTGCAGACATTTTTGCTGCAGTACATTAGTAATTGATGCATATATTTACTTAAGAATTGCTAGCTTATTTTTTTAATTCAGGTGTGTAACTTTCTTTGACCACACTGCACTTCAGGATTTTGTCTTTTGAGATTCTGTTGGCCTTTATGGTGCTTGCCTCCTTTGTTCTGTGTATTTGCATATACTTTTCTCAGAGCTCACCTCTGCAAGTGGCATCTTTAAATAAGGTACTGCAGATATTTCACTACTCACTGTATCAGCTGACGAGAGGGATTTCTTTAAAGAATGCTTATTTGTCATCCTATCACTCCACACACTTCAGGCAGCATATGCCGTGGAAGTATTATAAGTGTATAATTAATCTTACATCCTTATGTGGCAGTGCTTCTTGTAAGAGTGGCTTACTCATTCTCCATGTGGGTTAAAACTGGGAAATGTAGAGCCAGAAGAACAACCTAGCCTGGAGTGCTGATGCCACATTAAGCAGTAGGTTGGGGGGGGGGGTCTTATGCCTCAGGCCCACGAGTTGAAGACTTTTGAAGAATTGTACTGTAGGAGCCATCAAGAAGACTATTCAGGTTGTTACCAGCTGCAGAGGAGCCTACTCAAACCAAGTGTGCGGTACCGTGATTGTGTGTCTTCTGCAAAATGTACATAGGCTCATAGGTGTATACTAACGTAATGGTCCTTTTAGCCTTTACAAGCCTAGCCCAAAGAAGTGCCTTGGCATCGTGCCACCCGACGTTAAACTTCTTGTTGATAAACTTCTTGAACAGTCCATTATTTACTAAGGTTGTAGTTGGTGTTGGCTTTACAGCTTGCTTGCTCTGAATGTACTATGTAAGAGTGTTGGTCTGAGCATCACCCCCCCAACAAAAAAAAAAAAAAGAAAGGAAAAAAATGGTATTAATCCAGATGGTTGCAGCAGCTGGTGGTGATTTACCTTTGCATTCATTACTGTTATTTGGAAAATAAATCCCATAGTTTTTGCTATGAAACCTAAGCTGAAGTTGTTTTGCTTTTGTGTTGTACTGTCCATCTTGAGGTTTGGGTAAAGGTTTGTTGAGTCCCATTTGTTTGTTAATTTGCACGTTCCAGTGCAGCAATGATGCATGTGTTATGTACACACCTTTTCATTTATGAACTTCTAAAGGTCCCTTTTTGAAAGATTGCTACTGTTCTGTACAAGTAATGAACGAAATACATGTGTAATATTTGTGCCCAAGAAGAAACAAAAAAGTTTCCTAAACATTTGCAAGTACGAAAAAAAGAAATGTCAGTTATTGGCACAGTTACCTTTAGTCATTGAAATTCTGGTTACTGTTAATTATTAGACTACATACTGAACATTTTTTCTAAACTGTGCATGGCTTTAATTAAGTTAAAATGTGGACCAGACTGTTGCATACAAAATACATACTATTTGGGTTATGATTGCATCATTTCCAGATCATTATTAAAGTCTTGAAAGCCTTTTTTCTTTTTTTTTTAGTAGTAGCTATAAACCTGTCGTGTTTGAAGTTTTTCATGGTATCATTTAAAGTTATTCAGTATGATTACTTGCCATTGCTACACAGTTCTGAGCAATTTACTAAGAGGTTTATGTATTTATTTATTTTTTTTTGGGGGGGGGGCTACATTTGCCTGATGAGTAATGAAGTGATCTAGGTTTGTCATATGTAACTAATCCAGCTTAGTTGAAATATGAGATTGTCTTCGGGTTGCCCTTTAAAAGGTCTGCTCAAATGTGGAGGTAAGTTGTCTTTCATAATAGTTTGAATTTGGGTAAAGAAATTGCTTGACAATATTAAGCTGACATTTCCCAAAACTGTTTTTAGAGTTATCTGTGTTAGTAGACCTGCCTTTTGGATTTGTTTCCTGTTTCTAAAGACTAGAGGGAGGACACGGATACAATGGATATAAAAAGTTTACATACCCCTGTTAAAATGCCAGGTTTCTGTGATATAAAAAAATTAGTCCACAATAAAGCATTTCAAAACGTTTTCCAACTTTAATTTGACCTATAATCTGTACAATTCAATTGAAAAACAAATCTGTTAGGGGAAAAATATAAAAAAATAAAAAACGTACAATACGCTGGTTGCATAAGTGTGCACACCATTAAACTAATACTTTGTTGGGTGTGCACTCCCTTAGACTAATACTTTGTTAAGGAGAGTTGTTTTGGTACGTAACCAAAACATCTCAAATGAGTTAAAGTCAGAAATGTTGAGTTTGTCTCTAGATACGTAGGTTTTATTTGGGCGAGTTGCTACTCAGGTCCTCAAACAAGGGAATGAAAGAGGTAAATTAATGCAGGCAATATCCAGGATTTTTCAGGTCCCCAGGTTCTTCCCTTCAAAAGACAACTACCTATTTCATAGGGTAAAATAAGCAAAGAGCACAGGCTAATGCTGGTCAGGTTCCCAAGAAGAAGAACCGTCAGGGAAGAACCAATCCCAAACCCAAAAAACAACCAGTTTTCCCAAAAAAAGAGTCCAGCACCAATTACTGAATGACTGTGCCAGGGACCTGGTCACCTTCCCTTCAACCTCTCCATGTTTCTCTTCCCCAGCTTGGTATCAGATAATTTAACACAAATGAGTTTGGAAGATCATTAAGGAGGGATGTCCTTCATGGATGCATCTGCAGTCATAACAAGTGGGTTGTCCTGTCGTCAGGCAGCCCTGCAGTCGGCCGGATTCCAAAGTCCGGGTCCGGCTTCGGCTGATGTCGCACTCCACCCGACGTCATCTCTGTTGGTCTTCGGGTATAAAAGCATCAGCCGACGCCATTTTCCTCAGTCTTTCTTGCCGTGGCTCAAGCAGAAGCTGTTCGCAAGTGCCGGTCGGTCGGATCCAGAGATTACTTCTACCGAATACTACTCAAGACTTCTAAAGCTAAGTACCCGTTGGGGACTCTTTCTTGCCTCAGCCGATGTCAGAAAAAGTTAACAATTGTTTAACCTGTGGGAAACAAATACCTCATAAAGATTTCCACTCTTACTGTCTGCCTTGTTTAGGCCCAGCCCACGACGTAGCAGCCTGTTCGCCTGTGCCTCTTTCAACCGACACGCTTAGGCGCCGGTCGGAGTTTGCAGAACAGTTTTTCGGTACTGATTTTGCGTACATTATGCCGCCGGATCCTCCGACTACCCAATCTTCCAAAAACGCAAAGATAAAGACCGACACTCGCGGTCCGCGGTTTCGCCGAAACCACGGTAAAGCAAATCATGAGTGTCTCGGTTTCGCCGAAACCGAGAAAACTGATCAAAGTACAGCTGAACCTATTCTTACAACTGAGGCCCCTGCTACAACTCTTGAATCGACCTCAGAAATTTTACCCACTACGGTGGTTGATTTATCAGACACCATCCCCTTGGATGTCTCTTCCCCAGCACGTGGTGCTGCTAGGCCTCCAGCAGCCATGTCCATTAAGGCCTTCGCCAGGGCTAAAGCAGCCAAGACTACTAAATCAGTGCCTGTTAAGCCCCCCACATCCAGGCCCTCTTCTAGTTCTCAAATGCTTTCTTTGGCAGAAGATTTAATTTCTTTAATTACAGGATCTCAATCTCACCCAGACAGGGCCTCTCAGCCCCCAGAGAAGAGACCTAGGGCAGAGCCCCCTGAGCCAGTGTCTTCTGATGATTCTGCTAATGAATCAGACATAACTGACCAGCCAGAGGCTCCCTTCTCCAATTTTGAAGATTCTGATGCTGAAGAATCCATTCCAGCTGCTTCCCCACCAGAAGAATTCTCCTTTGGGGAAACCTTGCATGCCATGCGAGAACAGTTCCAATGGCAGCAACAGGATTTTTCAGACTCCAGAAAAAGACTTAGGACCTTTCTGCACCTCCCACAGCACAGGCCCTTAGCTATACCTCCTGTTCTCTCTGTGGTGGATGATGCTTTCAATGATGTCTGCTCCGCTCCAGATTCTTTACCCCCAGCCCCTGCCAAACCAGACAGATTTTACAGGGTGCCAGATACTCATCACCACCTTTACAAGGCCCCACTTGCAGACCCAGAAACTATATCCCAGGGTCCCAAGGCAGTAGGGGCGACCACAGCTAAAAACCCTATTCCTTCTGAAAGGGAAGCAAGGCCATTAGACAGATGGGGTAAAAAGGTCTACACTTCAGCTACTCTCTCAGCTAGAGCTTTAAACTGTCAGTTTCACATGATACAATACCAAGAGTTTATGCTTGATCAGTTAACTAAAAAACTAACCACTGATGAATCTCTTGATAAGAAATATGTATTAGAGATGGTAAATAACATACAACAGGTTAGCAACCATTCCTTAAAATGTGGCTATGATGCACTGGAGGCTTCATTTAGATCAGCCATGACAGGCACAGTGATAAGAAGGCATGCATGGCTAAAGGAACAAGCCTTACGGATCATGTTAAAGCTAAGTTGCTAGATGCTCCTATGGACAAGACAAGTTTGTTTGGTACACCTGCCCAGCAGGTTATGAAGAAAATGGAAGAAAAGGCAAAATCTGTTCAAACTGTTAAAGATTTCTTGCAGGTTCAACCCCAAGGTTTAGCAGGAACTGGCCTGCCAAAATTGGTCCTTTCCTGACTCCACAAAATTTCAAAGGGGCAGGAATAGACGCTCCAGAGGCAGAAACCAATCCAGAGGAGGTGCCTACAGAGGACGACAGTGGCAAGGTAACAACAGAGGCACAGACACAGCCACTGCCACTACATCAGCACAACCACAGTGACTTAATCCTAACTCTGCCTACCAGGGAACAAATAGCAGCTCCTCTAGGCGGAAAGTTAACCTTATTTTCAAAGAACTGGCACTACATAACAAAAGACAAGTGGATTTTACAAACCATAGATCAAGGTTACCGGTTTCACTTCCACACTTTACCAGTCAAAAGAGGAATGCCAAATCTACCTCCAAATCAAAAAACAGAGGCTCTACGCCAGATAATGGAGTTAGCAAACATGAGAGCTGTGGAAACATTGCCAACAGCAGAACAAGGAAAGGGGTTCTATTCCAGACTATTCCTAGTTCCAAGAAAGGAAAAAAGTTGGAGACCAATTCTCGACCTGTCCACCTTAAATACATACATCATTGTCCCAAAATTCAAAATGCTGACCCTACAGCAACTTCTTCCCATGCTGGGCAAGGAGTCTTGGCTGGTAACTCTAGATCTCAAGGAGGCATACCTGCACGTCCCCATTCGACCAATCTGCAGAAGATACCTCAGATTTCTTGCAGGATCAGAGCACTATCAATTCTCAGCATTGCCCTTTGGCTTATCTACTGCCCAGAGTATTCACAAAATGCCTGGCATCAGTAATCGCCCATTGCAGACTACAGGAATTCAAATTTACCCATACCTGGACGACTGCCTGCTACAAGGGACAACAAAAGCAAGCTGACAACAGATTTACAAAGGGTCATTTACTTGCTACAAGGACTGGGATACACAGTCAATTTACAAAAGTCAAGGCTGATACCATCCCAAACAAGGACATTCTTGGGCTGAATTGGACACAGTACAACAAATGGCATTCCTGACTACAGAAAAACAAAAGAACTTCCTCTTTACTTCTTGGCACTAACAAAACTGAACAAGTTAACAGCAAGAAAATTTCTGCAGGCCTTGGGCTTCATGGCATCATGCATAATCTTGGTCCCATTTGCCAGACTACATATGAGGAAACTACAGTGGTACCTAAAGAATTTATGGTCCCAACACAGACACAGTCTAGAAACAGAAATCCCACTAATTCCATGCTTAAAACAGGAGTTCCTATGGTGGGCTCAGGCATGCCAGTCAAACCCAGGCCTACCCTTTCGCAGATGTCAACCAAGCCAGACCATCACAACAGACGCTTCAGACCTAGGATGGGGGCCCACATGCTGGACAAATGCGTGCAAGGATTGTGGACACAGGATCAACTTCACCTGCACATCAATCTAAAAGAAATGCTGGCAGTAAAACTGGCAATCCAAAAGTTCAAACCATTCCTCAAAGAGGGCCAGTTGATGATAAGGACAGACAACACCACAGTCATGTGGTACATCAACAAACAGGGAGGCACTCATTCATACCCCTATGCAGAATGACCTTGGAGCTGTGGACCCTGGCACTCAGCTACAACATTCAGTTACAGGCAATATTTGTACCGGGGAAAGACAATACTCTAGCAGACATATTAAGCAGAACCACTTCGGATGCCCACGAATGGAAGCTGCACCCGGACATCTTCAAGACCATCTCAAAGAAATGGGGAATGCCACAGATAGACCTATTCGCATCACCTCTCAATCACCAGCTCAAAAAATTCTGCACAAGGACATTCCACCCACTAGCATGGAATGTGGACTCACTCTCCTTCAACTGGAAAGGCCTAACAGCATATGCATTCCCACCTCTTCCTTTGATACACAAGGTACTACTAAAAATCAAGGAAGAACGTCCAAGGATAATCCTGATAGCCCCAAACTGGCCAAGACAACACTGGTACCCACTACTGAAGAGCATGTCTCGGAACAATATGTGGCCAATACCTCTGATGCCTTTGATGTTAACTCAGAACAACTACAGCATCATACATCCAAACCTAAAAACGCTGCAACTGACTGCATGGAACATCACATAGCAGCAGCTAATCCAGAACTTTCCCAAAGAGTTAAAGACATTATTCTTGAAGCACGCAGACCTTCAACAAGAAGGGACTATGCTGGAAAATGGAAAAGGTTTGTCATTTGGAGTACCGAAAGAGGAAAAGATGTGTCAAACATAGATATGCCTAACATTCTGGAGTATCTGGCCGAACTTCTTCATTCAGGCCTGTCCTACTCCTCCATCAAGATACATGCATCAGCTATTTCAGCAGAATACAGCTTTGATCCACCTGTTTTTTCGCACCCTTTGCTCAGGCAGTTCCTCAGAGAAATCAAGAATGTAAAACCTCCAAGGAAACCACCATTACCAGCTTGGGATTTAAACTTTGTGCTAGAAAAGTTGACACTATCACCCCTTGAACCAGCAGCAACAGCAGACCTACAACACCTGTCATGGAAAACTGCTTTCCTACTGGCAATTACTTCAGCAAGGAGGGTTTCAGAACTACAGGCCTTAATGGCAGTGCAACCCTTCCTAATCTTCCACCAAGATAGAGTGTCCATGAGGACTAATCCTACATTTATGCCCAAGGTGGTATCCAGAGTATCTTTAAACCAGGCAATCCACCTACCTACCTTCTTTCCCAACCCACAAAACAGAGGGGAAAGAATACTGCATACCTTGGATGTACATAGACAGCTACGCTACTACTTGGACAGAACAGAAAATAGCAGAAAGACTGACCAACCTTTTGTAGCCTATGCAACAGGAAGGGAAGGAAAAGCTATTTCCAAACAGACAATCTCCAAATGGATAGGAAATTGCATACGATACTGTTACTCCTTCCATGGAAAACCAATTCCACAGAACATAAGACCTCATTCTACAAGGGCAACAGCCACTACCACAGCCTTCTTACGAGGAGTGGCAACCAAAGACATTATTGAGGCGGCTACTTGGACCTCCGTGCATACATTTGCCAAGCATTATAATTTGCCTCTATATTCCAGATCCCGAGCAGGGTTTGCCACTGCTGTACTGCAAGGGATCCTAAACACACCATAATCTACTTTTATCCTCCTCCCTAGTTGGCTATGGTATTCTACCCATTGTTATGACTGCAGATGCATCCATGAAGGACATAGTACAGTTTTGTACCTACCATAAATGTAGATGTCGAACTGGATAGCATCTGCAGTCAGGATTACCCTCCCTCCTTCCCCTCTGTGGTACTCCTAGGGTGTTTACCCTCCTAATAGCTAGCTGTTGGGGGGAGTCTTTTATGGTGTATTTGTTTGTATATATGTACATATATGCTTATTGTTGTGTTTACCTCTATCTATTTGGAAACATTGGCATCTATCCAAATTTTAGCCTGCAAGAGGGCTACTGGCATCTGGGGCAAGAAACACTGAGGAAAATGGCGTCGGCTGATGCTTTTATACCCGAAGACCAACAGAGATGACGTCGGGTGGAGTGCGACATCAGCCGAAGCCAGACCCGGACTTTGGAATCCGGCCAACTGCAGGGCTGCCTGACGACAGGACAACCCACTTGTTATGACTGCAGATGCTATCCAGTTCGGACATCTACATTTATGGTAGGTACAAAACTGTACTTTACAGCTGGCAATGGATAGAAAATCCCCCTCTTTTCAGGGGGATCCCCCCATCAGACAGAATTGTTTCCCTATGTGCTACAACATATGTTACAGTCAAGAGTCATAGAACAAGTTCCTGCAGAAAGTGTAGACAAGGTTTTTTTGTTTTTTTCCCAAAATGTTACTGATTCCAAAGAAGTAGCATTTATAGAGACCAGTTTTGGATTCCTCTTTTCTCAATCTGTTTATAAAAGTTCCAGAATTCAAGATATTATTCCTTCAACCTGTGTTAACACTTCTCCAAGACCATTGTGTTATGGTAACTTTAAAACTCAAAGATGCCTTCTGTCACTCCTCTTCTTTTACCATTGAAGACAAACAAGCGGGGTATTTCGCTTGTATGCTTTACATAGAAACGCAGCAGTACAAAATATAAACAAACTTATTAACTGACAGACTACACAGACATACATGCTTACATCTCAAAAGCTTACTACAAAATGGTAGTCGGGGTCGCATGTGCTCAGTATTTATACACTTTTTGCAAGCCCTTAGAAAGCTTCTTAAAGGTATACATACATATTGATTTACATCCTCCCTCTTTAATGAATTGCCCACAATATAATGACATTTGAAAAGAAACATGCACTGGTATAGACAATAAGAAATAAACAACATTAATGTCCAAGTTGCCCTGTATCTGGCACATAGTCTAGAAATGCAACCTAATCTAGTGATATAGCAGTTAGAACTGGGTTTAGCAACAGGGACAGTCATCGGTGAATAGCTTGCTTCAGGAGTTTCAGGATTCTTCTCAGGAACAGGGATATTTATTGGAATGTCCTCTGGAACTGGAATGCTGGATAACTCACTCTGAGATGTAGAGTCTTTCTCACAGGTATGATACTGCAATACAGGCTCAGACACTGGGACCAAATGTTTCCGATTCTGCCTAAGTACTACTCCTTGCGATTCCACAATGTACGATCTTGGCTCTGGACATACATTTTTCACAACACCAATCCGATCAAACCCTTTGGATATCTGCATCCACACTATCTCCCCTTCTCATAATGGATTGAGCAGTTTGCTGGACTTATCATAAAGGACTTCTGGATAAGCACTTCATTAACAGGTTGGCTTTCACTGATCTTGACCCATGGAACCAATAATGAGCTACTAATTGGTAGTGTGGTTCTGGTTTGTCTCGACAGAAGTCTCTGTACAGGTGAACCAAGATGTTTATCATGAGGAACATTTGTGAGATTCAAGAGATTCAGGAAAACTTTTTCGGCTTCTCTAGTAATTGTGCAGTTCAATGTGGAAAACATTCTGCCAAACTATTTGACTGTGGGTACTCGGGGCTACTAGTGACATGACTAAAGTCCCACTCTTCAGCAAATCTTTTGAACTTGGCTTGTAAACTGTGTACCATTGTTAGAAATAACTTTGTGCGGACTACCATGGACTGCAAAATGACACTTCATCTTAGTAATGACAGCACTGGATGCTAGATTAAGAAGTAGGTCAAACTGGAAGCAATTGGAATAAGAGTCTACTAACACCAAGTAATGTTGACCATTCCAGTCGAAAATGTCTGTAGCTATTGTCGACCAAGGTAGCTCAAGAAGCTGGTTTACCTGAAGTGGGGGGGGGGGGGGGCTCACTTGGCAGGGAAGTGTATTCAGGGCAAATGGAACCCAAGTCAAATGCACCTGCATATCAATCAAAAAGAAATGTTAGCTGTACAGAATGCTCTGACAGCCTTCAAGGACCACATTCTTCCAGGACAATTATTGGTAAAGACGGACAACACCACTGTTATGTGGTACCTAAACAAGCAGGTGGGAACCCACTCATACCCTCTCTGCAGACTTGCCATGGCTCTCTGGAACACAGCCTTGAGCTACCAAGTGCACCTACAGGCTCAATTCCTGCCAGGAAAACTAAATACACTGGCAGACGACCTAAGCAGAAATCTCATGGACCCACACGAGTGGAAACTTGAACCAAAACCAAAGATATTCAACATGTTGAGAAACAAATGGGGGAGCCCAAAGATAGAACTGTTTGCCTCCCCACAGAACTACCAATTGGACAAATTCTGCACAAGGACTCCCCACAAACAAGCTTGGAAAGTGGATGCCCTGTCCTTCACCATCAGTTTATGCCTTTCCCTGTCTACCTCTCCTCTCCAAAGTGCTACTAAAAATCAAACCGCACAAACCAAGGACAATACTGATTGCACCAGACTGGCCACGCCAACACTGGTACCCCGTCTTATACAGTGTGTCACTGCTGACACCATGGCACCTGCCTCAGACCCCTGCCCTGCTGTCCCAGCAGGAGGGCCAGATTCTGCACCCACAGCTTCAAATCCTGAACCTTGCAGCAAGGCTAATTACCTGATCTCTCCGTTACCATCCCTCAGTAAACAAGTGATGGATGTCATTCTGGAGGCAAGGAGGCCTAGTACTAGAAAATCCTATGCTGGAAAATGGAAGCAATTCTGTTCCTGGAGCCAAACTCGGGATGGGCACAGCGGTGCCCAATTTACCTCGTATTCTTCAATACTTAACTGAGATGCTTCACAAGGGCCTTTCCTTTTCTTCCATCAAAATTCATGCCTCTGCCATTTCAGCACATTACAACACAGGGCCACCCCTCTTCTCTCATCCACTGCTGAAGCAGTTCCTCAGAAGGGCCAAAAACTTAAGACCACCCAGGAGAACCCATACTCCAGCCTGGGACCTTAACTTTGTATTTGAAAAGCTCACTTTACCCCCCCTTTGAGCCATCTGAAAATGCAGAGTTGATATTCCTTTCTTGGAAAACAGCCGTCCTTCTAGCCATCACTTCAGCAAGAAGGGTGTCTGAATTACAGACCCTCATGGCAGTGGATCCTTTCATCATCTTTCATGCGGACAGGGTGTCCCTCAGGACCAATCCCTCCTTTATGCCCAAGGTGGTATCCAGTGTGGCCCTTAATCAGTCCATTCATTTGCCAACCTTCTTTTCTAACCCACAGAACAAAGGGGAAAGTATACTGCACTCCCTGACGTGCACAGACAACTTAGATTTTACTTGGACAGGACTAAGCCTCTCAGGAAATCTGAACAGCTGCTGGTTGCATTTGCTGCAGGGGCAGAGGGGAAGGCCATTTCAAAGCAAACCATTTCTAAGTGGATAGGCCATTGCATTCATTTCTGCTATAAGCACCATGGAAAACCTACCCCACAGGGGATAAGACCACATTCAACTAGGGCTGCATCTACCTTTACAGCCTTTCTCAGAGGTGTCGCTACTAGGGACATCCTAGAAGCTGCTACCTGGAGTTCTGTACATACCTTCACCAAGCATTACCACTTGCCAATTTTTTCTAAATCCAGAGCTGGCTTTGCCACTACAGTCTTGCCCGGCCTTATAGCTGGTCCTAATGCTATCATAGTACAGTACAGTTGTGTACACTTACCATAAATGTAGATGTTCAAGTGTATTCACTGTTACCTTCCCTCCAGCCCCCTGACTTCTGTTACTATACCTATTCTTGTTTACTATGCTTTAAGCTTTTTGGTGTATTTGCTTTTTTGTTGGGGGTGTAACCTTGTGTATAATTGCTTCCCATTATGGGAGCACCTGACATCTGTGGCAAGAAAAACTGATGTAATGACGTCGGCTGCATGCTTTATACCTCTGACTACCTGACATCATGGAAGATGAGACAGCAACCGATGCAGGACCCAAGACTTTGATAATCAGGCCGACTGAGGGCTGCCTGCAAGCAGATAACCCAAATGTGATGTCTGCAACAGTGAATACACTCGAACATCTACATTTATGGTAAGTGTACACAACTGTACTTTTTTGCTGTGTGTGTGTGTGAGTGTGTGTGTGTGTGTGTGTGTGTGTGTGTGTGTGTGTGTACATTGCACCCTTGTTGAGGAAAGTAATGAATAAGTCATGGGGATTCAAGAATTGCCTAAGATGGGGGCACAAACCCCCCCCCCCAGACTATCAGGTGTGTGATATTTGGGTGTTGTCCACATTGAGGAAGATTGTCAAGCTTGTTTGGCCTTAGGGTTTAGAGTCCTTGCTGCAGGAGGCCAAGCTGGTATTGAAGGGGTTATTGCCTGCATCTCCTATCCTTTCACTCTATTCTTCATCTCCTTCTCCTAATATAAAAGTGGATAATAATAATAAGGAAAGTGATGGACCTTCTACGAAGAAACTGTAAGAGTCCAATAGAGAGAAAAAGAAAGGACTAAAGAAAAAAAAAGAACGAGAGAAAAGCTGAAGGAAAAAAATTCTCCCCTTCATTGTTGCCCAAATCCAAAGACCCCAAGGCCTTCAGTTGCTCCAGTAGTTTCTCCTCCCTCTGAATCAGTGTCTTTTTGGCGCCTTTGTCCCATGTCTTCATATCCAACACAGCTCCCTACTTCAGATTCGACCTTTGGTGGGCTGAAATATCCAGAGCCCCTGGCTTTCAGCAGCTGTGGTTTCAGTCAGTTCCATCTCTCCTTTGGGTCTGTGATCTCTCTTTAGTACCCAGTAGTTTACCTTCTCCAGACCTGAGAAGCCATTGTCTATAGCTTCATATAGGTCTGCGAGGTCTTCGAAGAACATTAAAGATGTTGATTTGGACCAGCCTTTGACATCCTTTCTTAAGAATCAGAATGAGTTGGGGATCATCCTCTTCCCCTCGGCTTTAACTGAACAAAACTTGCACGGTTTTTACTGGCACAGAATTTGTGAACTACTTGTGCTTTTACTTTGTGAATGAGCTGGGAAATGTACCTTTGTGTATAAATGTGTTGCTTGTGGTTACTCGGTAAAAACTTCCCTTCCAACAAACTGGTTTCTGTAATGGTCACTGTTTTTAGTATCTCCTCCTTAACTACAGCATGTACACTTACTCTGATCCTGTTTGTTCACCGCCTGCTGCCCCTAGATAGAAAAAAGGCACCTGACAAAGAGCCCTTGCCAGTGCTGCATGCTCAGTCTCCACATCAGCCTATAGTGGGTGAACATGTAGTGGCCATCAATTATTCCTCAGACCACTTCCTCACTTCTCCAGCTTCCTCTGGTGTAGTCCTTTTTGTCCATCATGAACTAGAGGTCAGCCATGTCCTCCTTGGCTGTTCCATTGTCTGATATGGGCATGGGAGAAACATCCTGAGTAGGATTCTGAGACGCTCTGGAAAATCATTCACAGGATAACTGAGGCAAGTGACCAGTACATCGGTCAGATGTCCCTCCTTTGAGTCTGTGTTCTTCCACAGGGGCTCTTATAAAGATAAAAGAAAAGATTAAACATTGTTTATCTCAAGAAGTAATTATGGTTAACATATATGATTTTCTTACTTTAACAAAGCATGCATTACAGGCTTTGAATCCTAGTATCCAGAAGTCATTAAAGGTGGGAATCCCCATGTAATGAAATTCCTGAGGAAACTGGGTCTGATGATTCTGATTATGGCAAAGATAGGGCTTCTTCTACAGATTAACAAGCCCAAACTTGTAACTGTGCATAAAATATTAACTCTTACCCTCTTGTGGAGTTATTTTCTTTTAATCAGACCATAGGTAGGATGAATGAAGTATTTTTTATGGGAACATGTTCCCCCCGAACTGAGGAGATATGATATGTTACATATGGATATTCCTCATTCCTGTCCCATCCTTTGTGTACTGCCAGCCCTATAGGATGTATTGAATGCTGCCTGCAGTCATCCTGATACACGGACATCAGTCCTTAAATAAACAGATAAAATGTATAATGTGCCTCAAAGTAATACATTTCTTTTCTCGCACCTTAGATCAGACCCAGCAGCCACTGCTTCGCTTGCTGGCAATAAGTTGATCCTGACCACTAACTCATGCACTGGTGACAAGGAAGGCAATGTGTTGGACCTCCTTATTAAAAGAATATTTCTGGCCCAGTGGACACTCCTGTTAAACAAATGTAAATAAATAAAATAAATAAATATTTTCTTCTTCCATTTTAGATTTCAGAATTCTCAAGTAGGCATACACATGGAAGTTGATGTTTTGTTAATTGGACAGTTGAGTGAATTTGCAATCAAACTTCCTACAGATTAAAGTTCTCCCCTGAATTGAATGGTTTCTCCTTTTTCCCCAAGCATCCAGACATGCATTGAAGAGTGTGTATGACTGCAGATACTGTGTCTGTGACTACTGCTACAGTGTTGAGAATATATCCCTGAGTATGTAACCGAAAGATTGATGATAAGGTAAAGCCTGAAATTTTAGATTTTTCTTTAGACAAGGATGTATTATTTAGCTCCTCTCAAACAACATGATAAAAGATGGAGACTAATTCAGGGAGTGCCTAAGATGTTTCATGATTTCCAGTACAAACCTCTTAGGCCTCCCAATTTCACTAAAAAGCCAAATAAACAAAACCAGTCATATTCTGGCAAAGCACTGGCTAAAAAGAGACAGCCAGTGAAAAACAGCAATAGAAAACAATGTTCTTTTAGAAAAAGGAATAGACCAGTAGTACAGAATGACTATGCCAGCACCCCCCGCCCCGCCTCTCTTATCAGTGTCTCCACAAACCTGTTCCAGAAGCTTGTCCACGACACCTTCCTTTGGCAAAAGATTGTCTCCAACTCTTTGGTGTTACAGATTGCACTTCATACAGTAAACTCCTTTCATGTGAATTCCTCCCTACCCTGCAAACCAACACAATATTTTCCTCCATTTCTTCAATCTTTGCCTATACAAGGAGTCATAGAACCAGTGCTCTGCAAGTCGAATGCTTCTTTTCATAATGTTTCTGCTACCAAAGGAAATGGCCCCTGGGAGACTAGCCCTAGATATATGTCCTTCTATTCATATGTTTCAGTATTCATTACATGAGGCAGTCCTCCTGGCTGACTCATACGTCTGGCCAGTATAAAAAAGTCTTATGCTACTGTAGGGTACGTGTGATGTTGCATGAAGCACAGATCCTGCATCGGTCATAAAATGTCCGGTATAAAGCAGGTATCGGCAAGTACCAATCCCCAGAACTTTTCTGTCATCAGTCAGATCATCTTCTCCAGTCGTCACTCATCAACAAGTTGTGGATCCTGATCCGATAAGTGTCCCTTGCTACTGTGTTTTTTAAGATTACATGTCAGCTAGGAAGGGCAGGTGTCAGTGTGGAAGGCAGATTCCGCATAAGGACTCTCATGACCATTGTCTGTTTTGCCTAGGCCCTGACCACGACCATACTACTTGTTCTATTTGCAAGGCCTTTGTCCCCAAGACCCTGCATAGCCATTTAGCTTCTCAGAGTTTATATTTAGAAAACCAGCGCCTTAAATGTCTTGCATGTGATATGGAAGGTACGTTGGGCCCTTCAGGTTAGCCTCCAGTTAAGAAGGCCAGGAAATCTAGGCAGACTTACCCGCTGTTTCTCCAATTCCAGACGTCTCTCCTGAGGCCGAGGTTGGCACGGAGACCTTTCCAGAGTCGGTAGGCACTCCTTCGGGTACTGGTGTGGAGGCCGTGAAGCACCCTACCAGCACGTCCTAGGTGGATATGCAGGAGTTTGTTCCGGATGTAGGGAGGAACCTTGGCTCATTGGGACTGAAGGCCCGTGTAGCTTTCCACAGATCATTATCCAAGAAGATGTCCCTACCAGTATTGGTGTGTGTAGGCCAATGTTGGGCCCATCCACTTTCCACTACATGGATGTTCCTCATAAGAAAAAACTTAAACCTAAACATGTTTCCCTTCTCCCAAGGAACAACTGGCGGGTTGGCAGGCCTTTTCCCAAGGGCTGTTCAGTGCCTTTATGGCCCTGAGACGATCTTCAGCTCTGTCCCTCCCTTCTCCTTCCTTTCCTCCCTCTACATCACAAAAGAGGATTTCTGATGAGTTTTCTTCAGATGAAGAGGATTTTTCTGGGGATGAATCTTTGGCCTATTCTGCTCAAATTTCTTCTTTGGGATATGCTTCCCCAGAAGAAGAATCAAATGGAACAGATTCCCCTAGAGAGGATATTTATTTTGGGGAAACCATTGTTAAAATGAGAGAGTTTTTCAAATGGGATTGTTCTGAGGTGTTCCACATCCAAAACAGAAATTATGACCTGCTGCAGATCGACTCTCCTTCCCCATCTACCATACCTCCTGTTCTGCCATCCTTCCTGGATGGATTCTCTGCAGCTTCTAAGTGCCCTGACTCTCAACCTCCTGCTCCTAAAAGGTCAGACAGGTTCTATAAAGTGCCAGAGTACTCCAAATTTCTTTTTAAATGTCCCTCTGCAGACCTTGCAACAATTTCAGTATCTGCTGATAAGGCCTCCAATATTCTGCCTTCCACTTCCCTGCTCCCTTCGGAGAGGGAGAGTAAAGTTATGGAGAGACTGGGGAAGAAAGTTTATACATCAGCTATTTTGGCATTCAGAGCCATAATTTACCAGACCCGTGTGGCCAAATACTCTTTGGCACTGCTCTCTGACGCTGGTATGTTACTTTCAGAGCTCCCAGACTCTCCTACTAAGGCTAGGCTCTCCTCCATCCTCAACTCTTCTGCTCCGGTTACACAGCACTCCATAAAGTGTAGCTATGATGCTGTGAAGGCATCAGTTAGAGTGGGTGCATCTGGGTCAGTTCTCAGGAGATGCTCCTGGCTCAGACTTCAGTCATTGCCTGATGACATTAAGGCAAAAATCATGGGTGCCCCCCTGGACAACAAGGCATTATATGGTGCCTCTGCTACAGAATTCTGTAACTCTTTAGAGGAGAAGGGCAAAAAGCTGCAAGACCTGAGGCACATTTTTGTCTCCCCAGTTCCTAGGTTTCAGAGGATCTACTCTAAGATCCCGTTTGTAAGGAAGTCTTCCAGGCCCCAGTCTTCAAGGGGTAAAAGAGATGCTAGGAAACTGTTTTCCTCTAAATCTACCTCCTCAACTCCTGCTGCTCAGAAACAGCCCTTTAAAGCCAAGCCAGATAGTCTGTGACTACCTCCCTCCTTGCAGTCTAACTCCTCTTTCTCTTCTCCTTTCCCTGTATTTTCCTGCTTGGAAACAGATCACTCAGGACTCTTGGGTCTAATCCATCATTCTTCAAGGATACTTTATGGTGTGGAAGACTCCTTCTTCCTTCAGGGGTGTTCCACAACCTCCAAGGGAACAATTGGAACTATTTCCCCAAGTCATTTCCAATCTTCTCGCTCAAGTCACCATTCAGGAGGTACCGCCTTCCCAAGTAGGAAAAGGGTTTTACTCGAAGATGTTCCTAGCCCCCAGGAATGATGGACCTTGGAGACCCATTCTAGACCTATCCAATCTAAAAAGTTTGCTGAAGGTTCCCACTTTTCACGTTACCTTTGCCCACTCTTTTTCTTCTCATCCTTCCTCAGGGCTTTATGGTGTCTTTGGACATCAAAGATGCTTATCTTCTTATCCCCATTCATCCTCAGTTCAGGAAGTATCTTTGCTTTGCTATTGCTTCCTCACATTTTTAATTCTCTGCCTTGCCTTTTGGATCGTCTACAGTCCTAAGGGTCTTCACAAAATATTTAGCTGGTGTCATAGCCTTTTGCAGGCTACAGGGCATACAGATTTTCCCATACCTGGACAATCTTTTTTTCCAGGCACCCTTCAGGAGACTCTTCTCTTCACAGTGTCACTGCTGGAGGGTCTAGGATTCACTATCAACTACCAAAACTCTACCCTGGTTCCTTCTCAAGACCACATTTTCCTTGGATGCAGGATACAATCAGATTGTATGCTGGCTTCCTTACCACCAAAAAAGGTCCTGTCCCTCACTTCCAACTTCCAGACCCTCTTTCCCCTGCAGTCCCTGACTGACAGGGAGTTTCTTTGCCTCTCTTCGTTCATGGCATCTAATTTTCCCATGCTACCACTAGCCAAGTTAAACATGAGGAAATTCCAGTGGTTTGTGAGAACAGTATGGGTACAACACTTCCATCCTCTAGAGTTTATTCACCTTCTACCCTGCCTGAAAAAAAGGAGTTACACTGTGGAGTCAGCAGGTTTCAAGGAATCTAGGCTTAACATTTGCAACCACCTCTTCCCACGCAGGAGCTGTACACGGACACTTCACACCTGTGATGGGGAGCAGCCCTAGCCTCAGTGAGGGTCAGAGATATGTGGTCTCCCTCTCAGAAGAGGGAGCACATCAACATCAAGGAGATGAGCGCCCTGATTTTTGCTCTACAAATCTTCAAACACTTTCTTCTCCCAGATCCCTTAAAATGGTTTACAGACAGTACCAAAGTCCTCTTTTATGTCAACAAACAGTGAGGGACAAAGTCCTATCTCCTATGCAGACTGGCTCTCCAAGCTTGGGAGTTAGCTTCCCAGAACCAGCTCACCCTCCAGGCTGTTTACATACCTTTGACTAAAAATGTTGTGGCAGACACTTTGAACAGTTCCATGACACAGTCTCAAGAATGGATGTTACACAGGGATGTGTTTCTGGACATGGTCCATCGATGGGGTACACCTCAGGTAGCTCTCTTCGCCTCCCCCCATGAACAGACAACTTCCTAGGTTTTGTGCCAGGGTCCTCAATCCCCTGGCATGGAAGGTGGATGCCCTGTTCTTCTCTTGGAAAGGGATGTTTCTGTATGTATCCCTTTTCGCCAAGACAGCACTGGTTCCCCCTTCTTCTGCATTTAGCCAAGGGCAGTCACACAAGTTACCCCACATAATGGATTTACTCACACAGTACAAGGGAACTGTAATACACCCACAGATGTCAACTCTACAACTGACCCTGCGAGTGATAGAGTTTTGATTCTCCTCAGACACCTTTTTCTCTATGGATGCGATGCAAGTTCTGCAGGAGGCCAGAAAGCCCAATACTAGGAAATCCTACATCTCCAAATGGAAAAGGTTTTCCATCTGGTGTCTTTCAAAGGATTTGCAACCACTGCAGGTGGATGTTTCAGTGGTTCTGTCCTGTGTGAATTATTGAAGAGTGGACTGTCATACCCTTCAGTAAAAGATCATGTTTTTGCTATTTCAGCGTATCTGCCTATGTCTTCCCCTTTAGCTTGAAGCTAAACTTTTCTTAAAATGAGTCCTTCATATTAGACCACCAAGAAAACCAGTTCCTCCTCCTTGAGATCTTAATTTTTGTCCTAGAAAGACTTACCCTGGACCCTTTTGAGCCAGCAAGATGTTCTTTGCGTTTCACTGTTGCAGTCATCACACTTAGGTTATCCTGCCAGGGGTAGCCCTCAGTCAGCCCAAATACCAGAGGTTTAGTATTTCTGCGTCGGTTGCTGTCACTCCAGGACTGACGTCAGTTCGTCAGTGGTATAAAAACAGGCAGCCGACGCCATTACATTAGTCTTTCTTGCCGAGTAGCCCAAAGCAGAAGCAGTTTGCACGAGTGCCGGTTGGCCACTACCTGAGTTTTCGTTTCCGAATTTGAAGTTGAAGTAATCTAAAGCCACCTCCTTATGGAAAGAATTCACAATGACTTTTCCAATCCACCTCTTAACTCTGCCCACCTGCTTGTACCCCTAGGAGAAAAACAAGCCTCCCATGCAAAAAAATGGGCCTCCATCACCAACGGCCAATGGGTCCTCAACATTGTGTCCCCGGGGTACAAATTTTATTTCTACAGACTGCCAACCCCAAAAGGGTTCCCAGATCTTCCTCCAAACCAGTGGGCAGAGGCACAAAACCAAGTTCATTCCCTGCTCTCCATGAGGGCAATTCAGACTGTTCCTGCAGACCAGATAAGCCAAGGTTTTTATTCCAGACTTTTTCTGGTACCCATAAGAGGGCACCTGGCGCCCAGTCTTAGGTCTATCCATTCTAAACACCTTCCTGGTGGTACCAAAATTCAAAATACTCACCCTCCAACAGCTTCTTCCTCTGCTGTCCAAAGATGCCTGGTTAGCCACCCTAGACCTAAAAGAGGCCTATCTGCACATCGCAATCAGAGTCTCTTAAAGGAAATATCTACGTTTCAGGGCAGGATATATGCATTATTAGTTTTCTGCACTTCCCTTTGGCTTATCCACTGCTACCAGAGTTTTGACAAAATGCCTGGCTCCAGCCATTGCTTTTTGCAGACAAAGAAATATTCAAATTTACCCCTACCTGGATGACTGCCTGATTCAGGCAGATGGTAAGGAAAAGCTGTTGCAGCACCTGACATTTGTAAAGGACCTACTGACCTCACTGGGGTACACTATAAATGAAAAGAAATCCAAACAAGTCCCCAGTCAGAAAATTGTATTCCTGGTAGCAAGTCTGGAAGCAGCATCCCAGATGGGATTCCTTACTCCAGAAAAACAAGCCTGTCTGACAGGCTACTTCTCTCAACTGGCCACCAGAACCCAGTTATTTGCAAGGAAAATCCTGCAAGCTCTAGGGTTCATGGCCTCCTGCATTCTACTAATTCCATATGCCAGGCAGCATATGAGGAAACTTCAGTGTTACTTAAAGAGCCTTTGGTGTCAACATTCTCAGGACCTGGAAACTATTATACCTATGATACCTTGTCTAAGTAAAGATTTTCTTTGGTGGGCAGCAGCATGCAACCACAACAAGGGGATTCCCTTTTCACAACCCCATGCCGCCCAGACCCTAACCAGAGATGCATCAGACTATGCCTGGGGTGCACACCTGGACTGTGCATTCAGGGCCACTGGAGCCCAAATAAAATTTATCTGCACACCAACCAAAAAGAGATGCTAGATGTTCAGCACACTCTGACAGCTTTAAGACCCCGTACTCTCTCCTGGGCCTCTACTAATCAAAACAGACAACACCACAGTGATGTGGTCCATCAACAAGCAGGGGGGAACCCACTCTTATCCACTCTGTAGGCTAGCCGTGACCCTTTGGAACACGACCTCAGCCATGCATATTCACCTGCTAGCACAATTCCTGCCAGGCAACCAAAACTCTCTGGCAGACAAGTTAAGCAGAAATCTCCTAGACCCATACAAGTGGCAATTAAACCACAATGCCTTCAGCCTCATAACCCAGAAATTGGGTACCCTGAAGGTGGACCTATTTGCCTCGCACAACAACCACCAGCTCAGCAAATTCTGCACCAGGGAACCTCATAGCAGGGCCTGGAAAGTGAATGCCCTATTCTTCCAATGGATAAACCTCTCGATCTATGCATTTCCCCCCTCTACCTCTTCTTACAAGGGTATTACTCAAAATAAGGGAGGAAAGACCAAGGGCAATCCTGATTGCCCCAGACTGGCCACGCCAGCACTGGTACCCACTACTGCACAGTCTGTCACCGTTGCCTCCATGGCACCTCCCTCAGATTCCAACTCTCCTGACTCAGCAGGAGGGAGAGTTCTTGCATCCACAATTGCAGACCCTGAACCTGGCAGCCTAGCTTATTCCTTGATCTCTCCTCCAGTGGTCAGCCTAAGCAAGCAGGTCCTGGATGGTATATGTGAAGACAGATGACCCAGCACTAGAAAATCCTATGCTGACAAGTGGAAAAGGTATTGTTCCTGGATCCAGACTAAAGGAGCTGAATCAGCACAGACCTCCTTACCTCTCATCCTGGATTACCTAGCAGACCTACTTCACAGAGGCCTATCCTTCTCTTCTATTAAAATCCATGCCTCTGCCATCTCTGCTCATTACCGCACAGAGCCACCTCTCTTTTCACACCCACTCATCAAGCAGTTCCTTACAGGGGCTAACAACTTAAGGCCACCCAGAAGAGCCCCTACCGCTGCTTGGGACCTTAACTTTGTGTTGGAAAAGCTCACACTACCCCCCTTTAAGCCTGCAGCTTCAGCAGAGTTAAAATTCCTCTCTTGGAAAACAGCCTTGTTTCTGGCCATCACTTCAGCTAGAAGAGTGTCTGAGCTGCAAGCACTCATGGCTGTGGAACCCTTCATCATTTTTCATGCTGACAGGGTCTCCCTCAGGACTAACCCTACTTTCATGCCTAAAGTGGTGTCCAGTGTGGCTTTCAACCAATCTGTTTATTTGCCCACCTTTTTCCCTAAACCTCAAAATAAGGGAGAAAGGATCCTGCATTCTTTAGATGTGCACAGACAGCTCAGATTCTACCTGGATAGGACTAAGCCCTTTAGGAAATCTGACCAGTTACTAGTCAGCTTTGCACCAAGGGCAGAGGGCAAGGCCATATCAAAACCATTTCCAAATGGATAGCACACTGTATCCATTTCTGTTACAAACACCATAGGAAACCATCCCCACAGGGGGTCAGAACACATTCCACTAGGGCAACATCTGCCTCTGCAGCCTTTCTCAGAGGGGTCCCTACCAGGGACATCCTGGAAGCTGCAACATGGAGTTCTGTTCATACCTTCACTAAGCATTACCACCTGCCTGTCTTTTCCATATCCAGGGCAGGCTTTGCAACCGCAGTCCTGCAGGGCATACTAGCCAGCCCCAACTCTTCTTGACTGCCTCCACCCATTCTTCAGCTTTGGGAATCAACCCAAGTGTGATTACTGCAACAGTGAAACATGAAGAACATAGTACAGCTGTGTACACTTGCCATAAATGTATTCGCTGTTGCAGTCCTGGTTTCCCATCCTCCATCCCCCTTATTTATCTCTCTCTATCTCTCTTTCTCTTCCTCACTCTTTACAGGGCTGTTTGGTATTACTTTCTACTGGTGGTGTTATTCCACCATAACCTAGCTCTCTATTTGGGGGCTCCAGACATTTGGGGCAAGAAAAACTGATGTTATGGCATTGGCCCGCCTGTTTTTATACCACTGATGACCTGACATCAGTCCTGGAGTGACAGCAACCGAAGCAGAAATACTAAGGCTCTAGTATTCGTGCCGACTGAGGGCTACCCATGGCAGGATAATCCAATTGTGTTGACTGCAACAGTGAATACACTCGAACATCTACATTTATGGTAAGTGTACACAACTGTAATTTTTTCTTCTCTGCAACACTGCACCTGGAAAACCGTTGTTCTCGTGGCCATTACTTCTGCTAGAAGGGTTTCTGAATTACAGTCTCTGATGTCTTCTCTTTCACAGTTTTCCAGAAGGATAGGGTCTCTTTACGCACTAATCCCTCCTTTATGCCAAAGGTAGTAAATGAGTTGTCACTCAATCAGTCCATCAATCTTCCCACCTTCTTCTTCTACTCAGTCCCCTAGTGAGAGGATCTTACACACTGTAGATGTGCAGAGGCAACTCGGATATTATTTGGATAAAACCAAACCAGTTAGGAAGTCTGACTGCCTTTTTGTCACCTATTATCCAAGGGCCCTGGGAAGGCATGTTTTCAAACAGACTATTTCCAAAACCATTTCCTTTTGTTATGTGTCTCATGTGAAGACTCTTCCCTCACTTGTTAGGGCACATTCCACCAGAGCTGTGTCTTCCTCTGGTGTCTTTTTTCAAGGGTTTAGACACCTGCTCTGTCTTGGAAGCAGCTACCTGGTTTTCTGTACATACCTTCACAAAACACAAAATGACACCTGTAAGTTAGATGTCATTTCCAGGTCCAGAGCTGGTTTTGCTAGGGCTGTTTTGCAGGGGTTTGTAGAGAGTGCTACTGCTCCTCCACCCTATTCTTCTGCATGAGCTTTGGTATTCTCCCTCGTTATGAATACAGCAATATATGAATAGAAGAACATAGAATAGTTGTGTAAAATGTTACCATAACCGTAGACATCATTCTCTTCTATATGTTGCAATATTATTTCCCCCTGCCTTCCCCTGATACTGCCTGTTTACTGGTGTCGTGTTTCTTCACTTGGGATCAAGCTGGTGCTCTGCTTGCAGCATTCAGTTTTGAGGATTGGTACGTTCAACGCCAGCTTTATACCCAGTGTAATTTTATGACCGGCATAGCATCTGGGCTTTGTGTGACGTCACACGTACTCTAGGTAGCGTTAGACTTTTGTATACTGGCTGGATGTATGAGTCAGCCGGCTGCGGACTCCCTCATGTAATGACTACTGCAGGAAATAGAAGAGAAGGAGATTTATGGTTATGATAAGATTTTACACAACTATTCATTCATTCCTAAACCTTTATGTAAAAGTACCGAAATTCAGAATGTTAACCTCATCAAATCTGTAACCACTTATTCCTCCCATGAGTTACATGGTAACACTAGATTTAAGATAGCTTCATAGGTGTGTACTAGGCTAATGGCCCTGGGGCCTTTACAAGCCTAGCCATAGGATTACCCTGACATAGTGCTACCTGACCTTAGTTCCCAGTGCCTCTGTCGAGTAGAGCCACTGGAGTTATCCCTGGTGTGAATTTTCTGTTTCCCATCCACTTGTCAAGATTTCTTTGAAGAGGGTTAGCGAGGTCCTCTGCTTGACATGTATGGGAAGTCTGTTCCATAGCATGGGCAGTCTCTGGGTTATGAGCCTGTCCCTCCAGCATGTTCTGTTAATTGTGGTAATGAGGTTGAGGTCTCTGGAGCGTGTGGTTCGGAGGGATTAGGATTTCTTTAGATGTAGCATTTCTAACAGAGCTGGGTCAGAGATGGCTTTGTAAGTCAAGCAAAGATCCCCTCTAATTAGGCGATTTGATACAGAGAATAGTTGGAGTTTTTTGAGTCTGTCCATATAGGACAAGTGTTTAAGGTGTAGGATCCTCTCTGTGAGGTACTTTTGCGGCCTCTCCAGTTGTTGCAGATGTCTAGTGAGGTACATGCCAAATGGATCATTGTACTTGATGAGGTTAGAGTAGAGGGAGACAATGATCTCTTCTTGGATGCAAAACCCTTAGTAATGAGATGTGCCACACAGAAGGACTTTCTGACCGCAGTGGCATTGTGGTGATCAGAAGAGAGGTTGCTGTCAGCCTGTGTTCCCAGATCTCTTATGACACCTTCTGTGTTCAGTGGACTACCATCACTGTAGTAATTCATGGGAACTGAGTTTTTCCCAAAGGGGATGACAACACATTTTTTGGCATTGAGCTTAAGGCCATGGTTCTGACACCAGTCATTGGTCTCAGTGAGGCCATTCTGTAGGATATCAACATCACTTGGGGAGTTAATAATAGCTCCCAACTGCAATTGTCAGCGAACTTTGTCAGCCAGAGTCCCTTCGTGTTGGCCTGGACTTAAGAGAAGTAGATACCAAACAGGAGAGGACCCAGGACCGAAACCTGTTGGACTCCACTCGTGACTAGTCGTCAGTCTGACTTGAAGTAAGCTACTTCTACACTGTGGGTTCTATCTGTGAGCCAGTTTGCAACCCACCTAGTGATATAGGGGTTGTTGCCAAGCCTAGTGAGATTTTCTATGATTCCTGAGTGGGGAATGGTATCAAAAGCCTTTGCCAGATCAAGCTAGGCTGTATGAACCACCTTGCCTTCATCCACAGCTCTGGTGACTGACTCAAAGAAGTAGACCAATTTGAGCAGGCATGATCTACCCTTCACAAAACCAAACTGTGTGGGATCCAGAGTTTGGAGATTCCCTATATCTTTGTTTATTAGGTCCATGATGATGCATTCCATAGCTTTGCATATCAGACTCGTCAGGCTAATGTGGCGATAGTTTCTCAAGGGTCTGTAGTCACTCCTTTGCGGAGAGGGATGACTGTAGCAGTGCGCCATTCGGTAAGGACAAACCTGAGGTGAGGTTGTGATTGAACAGGGCATACAGGTGAGGTGTCAGTTCACTCTGTAGTTCATGTAGAATACAACCAGGGATATTGTCAGGTCCCATAGAAGCTGTCTTTTTGGCCTTGTACAGTGCTGTTTTAACCTGTGTGGTCCTTGGGGGGGGGGGTATAATGTTGGCACTGAATCTGTCAGCCAGATGCTTATTATCACATTCCCATAGTAGCAAGCTTCAGGAATTTTGTAAAGTTCTCTATTTCGGGTCTATATTAGAACATCGAAGTTTCAGAACTTCGAATGTTCTAATATCGAACCCTATTCAGCGAAAGCTGAAAACATCGAACATACAGAACAGCAAATTTTTTCCTAGGGAAAAAATTTGCTGTTCCAAAACACATACACACAACACAAGTACACCAAACAAACAGCAATCCACACACGTACACCTAAAATCTTATGTATAACCCTACACTAAACTATACACACACCACTAACTATCCACTTACCTCAACCCAAACCCTAACTGTTGCACACTCACCTCACCCGCGCCCTAACTCACCTACCCCGCCCCCAACCCTCATGTCCACACAATTGCACACTTCCCTGACCCATGCCCTAACCCACTTAACCCTCACGTCCACACAATCGCACATATACCTAACCCGCGCCCTAACCCTAACTAACCTAACCCACACTCAATCGCACACTTACCTGAACCCGACCCGTACCTTTCCACCAGAGCACTGGAAATACCGAAGCAACAGAAACGGACAACCAAATTCTTTCCCTAGGAAAAAATGTGGTTTTCTGTTGCTTCGATATTTTCAGTTTTCGCTGAATAGGGTTCGATATTAGAACAGTCAAAGTTTTGAAACTTTGATGTTCTAATATAGACCCCTCTGTTTCTGGGTCACATCATCAGTCTTGTGCATTACCCCCTTTGGATTATCTACAGCTCAAAGGGTGATCACAAAATGTGTAGCCCCAGTCACAACTCATTGAAGACTGAATGACATTCACATATTTTCTTATTTAGATGACTTGCTTATTTTTCCAGAGTCTTGTTCCAGCTAGCAAGAGTCATTAATCCATGTTATGTCTCTTATGACCAATCTGGACTTCCAGGTAAATGTTGCAAAATCCTTCTTGACTCCATACAGGATTTTGCATCTTGGCTGCCTTCTAGATACTGTCTTTCAAAAGGCCTTTCTGACACAAGAGAATGTAGATTTTTATCGCAATCTTTCCTGATTTTTTTCTACTCAGATTCTGACTTCTGTAAGAGAGTTTTTCAGGGTCCTAGGGTTTGTGGATTCTCTGATTTTAATGATTCCTCTACCCAGGTTCCACATGAGAAAGATGCAGTGGTTTCTGAAAAATAAAACACATGGATCCAGTGTCTACACATCTGGAGCATCAAATTCCAGTTTTGGGCTTTCTAAAACCTGAAATACATTGGTAGAGACAACAAATTAATCAGAACCCATGTTTTCCTTTCTCTACTCAGACACCAAACCAGTCTCTCGTCATCACAGACACTTCAGCTTTTGCTGGGGAATCAATTTCTGTAAAAGGTAATAGTGCAAGGCATGTAGAGTAATTCAGACAGACCAAATCACATCAGTATAAAGGAGATGATGTATGTCATCCATGCCTTGAAATCTCTTCATCACCTATGGTCACCAGGACCTTTACAAGTTGTTATAGACAATACCACTGCCATGTGTTACAATTGTATACCTCACTGCTTGTTTATATATCTCCTGTGCAGGCTGGCTGACATGGCTGGGGAGGTAGCTGTACAGCATTCCTTAACCCACCAAGCATCTTACATTTTGTCAGAGCAAAAAAGCATGGCAGGCAAAATGAACAGGACCAAGAAGGTCCTCACAAATAGAAACTGAACAAAGGAGTACTCTAGAAACTGATCCAGTTGTGGAGAATACCTGTAATAGGTCACTTTGTCTCTCCTTTCAAAACAACCTCCTTGCAAACAAGCTTGAAAATGGATGCATTTTCATTCCTGTGGACAAGACTGTTCTTTGATGCCTTTCTAGTATCCAGGGTAGTCTGAAGATTCAGAAGAATTCCCCAGAAATCATTTTAGTGACCTCCTTTTGGTCCAAGGAGCACTATTTTTCCCTTCTTATGGAATTGTCAAAGGGTATCACAAACTTCCTCACAGCCTAGATTTACTCACACAAGATGGGAGAAGTTTGATGCACACCACTCAGTCAGCTTCAACTGACTGCCCGAATGATTCAATTCTAATACCTTTTGCGCACTTGTTTTAGGAACACATGCAGGAGGTACTAAAGGATAAAAAAAAACTGATACTAGAAAATCCAATATTTTTTTAGTTTATGTCTACCCAGTAACAAGGGGCTCATTGGAGATTTTGTACCACTGATGCTCAAATATTTATGCGAGTTACTTGCCTCTGGCCTGACTTATTCCTGTGTAAAGGTTAGTCTTGCAGCCTTTTCAGTATGTATGTCTGTCTATGGATCCTGCATTGTTCTTCTATGTTTTTAGTAAAACAGTTTCTGAAAGGAGTACTACACCTGATACCACCATGCAAGCAGGTTGCTCCTTCCTAGGATCTTAACTTAGTCCTGGAAAAGTTAACCACATCTCCATTTGAAACTGCACATCAAGCAGACTTAAGGTTTATTACTTGGAAAATGGTTCTCATTGCTCTGACATTGCAAGAAGAGTATCTGAGTTGCAAGCAAATGGGTGAACGCTATCTGGTCTTCAGTAAGGCTAGGATATTGTTAAGAAAAGAGCCTTCATTCAAGTCCAGTAGTATTTCACAGTTTAGTTTGATAAGGCCATCAAACTCCCAGTGTTCTATCCTGACCCAGAGAATCAGGGAGAGGTTTCTACATACCTTGGACATGCATAGGCAGCTCAGGTACTATCTTGACAACCAAGTCCTTTAGAAAAGTCAATCAGCTATGTATTTCTTGTATTGGGACTAAGAAAGGACAAGCCGTGACAAAAAAGACCATTTCCAGATGGTTGTCCTTGGCTATTGCCTTTTGTTATGCTCACCATGGTAAACCAGTTCCAGGCAGTATCAAGGCTCACTCTACAAGGGTCTTGTAGATTCATATGTAGGTACTAGGCTAACTGCCCTTGAGGGCCATTTGAGGCATAGCCAGCTTCCTTTTTTGTGTTCGAATTAACGTATACCATTTGGTTAGAGATTGGCCGTACCCAGCCCATGGTCGATAATTATATATTACTCCTAGAATGAGAATGGAATAAAGCATTTAACAGCTGCCTCTGTCCATTTGTAGTACAGGTGGCAGTCCTGGCATGAATTTTCTGTTTCCCATCCAAAGATCCAAGTTGCATTTGATTATGGACAGGGTGAACTTTGTTTTATGTAGATGGGCAGTCTGTTCCAAAGCAGAGATATCCTCTGTGAGATATACCTGCCCCTCCAAACCATTCTGTTGATATTGCAGAAAAGGTTTAGATCCCTAGACCTAGTATTTCTGATGTCAGTGGACTTGTTGATGTGCACTAAATCCAACAGGATTGAGTTGGAGGATGCCTGGGTTACCTCTTAGCATCTGTAGGATACCAAGTATGGTGACGGGGCTTTGAGTCAGTTCATGTAGGACATGTTATATAGGCCCTTGAATCTTTCTATTAAGGTATCTCTGTGGGTGTTCCAGTTGTTGTGTCTGAACAGATACATGCCAAAGATGGCAATTATATTCATTGATTGGCTTAGTGAGGGCAGATTAGAGGGACAGAGTAGAGGGAAACAATGGCAACCCTAGATCTAGACACAATCCCTTTGTTTATAAGCTGTGCAGTGTAGAAGGGTCTTCTTACAACAATGGACACATGCTTGTCAAAAGTTAGGTGGCTGTCCACATCACTTCCCAAATCCCGAACAACTGGGTCAGCTGTTAGGGGTGTATTGTCAATGTGGTAGTTCCCTAGGGTAGATGACTTACCAAAGGATACAATAATGATTTTTTTTTTTGTTGTGGGGGGGGGGGGGATTAAGTTTCAGTTCTTGATTTTGGTCCCAGTTATTTATTTGGTGCAAAAGTAATTTGGGGATTCAGCATCTGCACCTAATTTAGTCTTCTGTAAATTTAGTCAGCCAGAGCTTGGTATTGGCTTTTACTTCAGAAAAGTATTAGATAAACACATTTTGATTCCCTGTGTCTTATCTGTAAGCCGATTGGCAGTCCAGCAAGTGACAAACGGGTTTATTTGCAGTTTATTTAGCTTTTCTACTGTGCCTGAGTGGGACATTGTGTTAAACGTTTTGGCCAGGTTGAGGTATGCAGCATGTACCGTTTTGCCTTCATCCGTTGCTTTGGTGACCTTTTCAAAAAAAAATCCACCAGGTTGAGCGGATTCGTCAAGGGCAGGTCATGCTTATACTGAGATGGGTCTAGTTTTTGGAGGTTCCCTATGTCCTGATTGATTAGTTCCATGATAAATCTTTCCATGGCTTTGCATATGAGGCTGGTCAGACTTGTGGGTCTGTGATTGCCTGGGTCTGTGGAAGGTACTCCGTTTTACAGAGGAATGAATGCCTACATGTGTTCTAAATTCACTTAGTGCAAAACCTTTATGGAGGCTGAGATTGAAGAGCATTGTTAGTATTGTGGCTAAGTCATGTTTCATGCAATTTAAGATGCATTAGTAGATATTGTCAGGACCCACTGATGCGGTATTTTAAGTTTTAGAAAGCACTTTTAGTACTTGGCCTTGTGTGGCAAGCAAGTTTCAAGTATATCTTGAGGGACAGACAGGGGAGAGAAGGGTAAAGTTAAAGATAAATTGAAATGGAAATTAATAATAAGAAATGTAATAATTTTAGTGCTGTTCTTATCAGGAATTGTAGTGAAAGTTAGTTTTCACCCATGTATATTCACACACTTAAACATTTTACTTACAGATACAGTCTGCATGTTGCAGTAGAGCTCCATGCTGACAGTTTTTTAATAAAACACTTTTACATTTTAATGGTTTGTGTCTTATCACGTATTCTTTTTGATGTGTTTGGTATGCAGCCCTCATATCATCGGTAAGTGAGACTACAAAGAATGTTTACATAAGACAAGATGGTTGGGAAGTTAAACATAACCAGTGACTATACAAATCAAGGAAAACAATTAGAAAATTGATGTTATGCAGAAGGTGTACCAGGAATAATGCAATGGAGAAATTGGTGTTATGGCAGTAGTCTACTCCCTGCGAGCATGAGTATTTGATCCTTTGCGTGTTACCCTCGGGATCATGCCTCGGCAGTCAATTTTGCTATTACTTCCGCTACTCTTTGTTAATTCTCTTGGACACCCCTTGATAATTCCTACACCATAAACGTTCTTTGGCTAATGATTTGTTTAAGGATAGCTGCCTTCCATGCAACATGACTACAAGTATAACCAAAAGGTACTGTGCATAAATTATTCTCAGTACTTCATATATTAACTTGATGGAAAATAAAGTAATAGCAGCCAGGATTTATGGCCAGAGAATTTTTTGAATAATGTTTAGAAGATACTGAAAGGGAAGCTGAAAGAGATTACTATGCCTAGTAAAATTATTGAAAGTTTCATTGACAATCATTTAAGAATACAGATGCGGAACACTATACACTGGAGTCTTTCCTACCATTATGTGCAGCTTCTTACCTTGTGTATGTATTCTTTTGAAATGTGATCTTGAGGTAAGTGTTTTTGAGACCCTACTGCTGTACTAAAAAGGTGGTTTAATGTGTTTTGTTTCTATTTCAATATGTAAGTTGAACGAATGATATTTCAGGTAATGTACTTGCTTAAGATCTAGTAAAAAGTTTGATGTCATTTTTTCAGAAAAACATGTATTGACTGAATTCATTTTTCTTACATAGGTACATCTGAGTCTGCTTTTGTTTCTTCGGCGTTTAGCTGAAGAATCCAGGACAAAAGCTTTTGAGTGTAGAAGTCTAACCATCAAAGAGGAACATGTCAAGGCAGTAGCAAAGGTAAGTTGTCGTTCATGTGCTGTTTGTTGCACTTGAACACTAACTAATGTAGTCTTGCGTATGAAAATATTTAAGGGCCAGTATTGACTTACAAATCTAGTAGAACACAGTAGAGGAAAAAGGCATTTTTTAAGTAGAGAGTAGCTCAGTGTTGAATAACATCCCTCCTGTGTGCGTAATGTTTGTGTTATCCATTATCAGTTGGTTTCTTACTCTGGGGAGTTGTGCTGTTAATCTGAAAGGCTTTAGTATAACAGTCCTTGCTTCTGAAGAATGTAATGCTATTATTTTGAAAGACTTCAGTGTACCAGTCCTTACTACTACAAAATATTTTTCAGCTGAATTTCTTGTAATTCTGTGCAATGTAACAGCAAGATAAGTTCTCCATGTGCATAGTTATGTATTTTTCAGAGGATTCAGGGTAATAATTAAGCTAACATCTTAAGTCATTTACATATTTGTCCGTGTATGCATTTGTGTATAATATACATGACCATGTATGTAATATGCATATATGTCTGTGTATAGCTATGTAAATACTTATAGATGTATGGGTTACCTTCCCTCTATCACATGGTCATTTGGTGGAGGATTGAAGTGTTTGGAAATTTGGTCGAGTGCATGTATGATTGTGTGGTGCATATGTTGAAAGGAAGAAGGTTGATTGTGGATGGTAAATGTAGGTCTGGTGTTAATGCAGAAAGTTTTGGATATACCAAATGTTTTCAGCGTTAGAAGGTGGCAGTGTATATGTGGGTTAGGGTTGGAACAGGGGCTAACTAAGTGGACACAGTTATTACTGTCACTGTATGCTATTGTATATGGTGTATGTCTTGTGTAGTGGTAGTGTTATGGAAAGGGGTTTTCTAAAGTGTAGTGTAGGGTTGGGGTTAGGGAGAGGGGCAGGGTTAGGATTAGCATGCATTGGTAGGGTGTTGAGGGTGCAAAAAGTGCCATAGCAGTAAAAAGAAAAAAAAAATACACAGAAATAATGAACAGTCAAAATACAAAAATAAAATATAAATGTGCATGATAAACAATGAACTGTGAACTTTCAGGCAGGATTGTGGTGATGTTCTTCGTGTTTCACTGTTGCAGTCATCACATTTGGGTTATCTGCTTGCAGTCGCTCTCAGTCAGCCTGATTATCAAAGTCTTGGGTCCTGCGTCGGTTGCTGTCTTATCTTCCCTGATGTCAGGTAGTCAGGGGTATAAAGCATGCAGCCAACGCCATTACATCAGTCTTTCTTGCCGTGCGGTGCCCGAAGCAGAAGCAGTTCGCAAGTGCCGGTCGGCCAACTCCTGAAATTTTCGTTTTCGTGTTTCAGAACTGAAGTCTTCAACTAAGCTAAGTACCCCGTTGGGGAAACTTTTTCTTGCTCTAAACTGATGTCAGTAAAAGCCAATAATTGTATTTCTTGTGAAAAGCAAATACCTCATAAAGATTTTCATTCGTACTGTATTCCTTGCCTAGGCCCTGACCACGACATACCTTGCTGTCTGTTTTGTGCCTTATTTAAACAATGAACTATTCATCATCGGTATGTTTACGCTTCAAAATATTTTGGTACTCGGTTCAGTTACCCAGATATGGCTTCAGTAAGCCACCCGACTACCGACATTCTGAAAAAAATGCAAAGATAAAGACAGAGACAGGCCGCCTAGGTCCAAAGATGCTGATGATGCTTCTCCTAAGCTAGTCACCAGTTCCCGGTACTCAATGAGGTGCTTTTGCAGCCCTTGATACCCGCTACTTCAGATTCACGGGCCTCTACTGACACCCATTTGGAGTCCGGTATGCCGCGAGATGCTTCAACTGTGGAACCTGCGGATGTGTCTACCTTGGATGGGTCCGGAGCCTCTGTGCAGGCACCGGCTTCTGAGGGTGTATTCAGGCCTACTGACTTGCATATTAAACTAACACCATCTTCTTCTTCAAGGCCTAAAACTCGATCCATACCTAGAAAACCAACGCCCAGACCACATGGTTAGGCCTCTATGCCTAAAAAACAAATGATAAGAATGGCTGAAGACCTTATTACTTTAATCAGGGGAAGCCAACCTTCCCCCTCTAAGAGACCTAGGTCTGATTTTGCATATGATTCTTCTGATCGGGATTCTGAAATATCTGTTTCCTCTGATAACCAGGATTTACCCTTATCTACCTATGAGGATTCTGATGCAGAGGACTCTATTCCCTCTGCTTCCCCTCCAGAGGATTTCTCTTTTGGTGAAAACTTGCATACTCTTAGGGAGCATTTTTGCTGGGAAAGCCAGGATTACTCTGATTCTAAAAAGAGGCTTAGGGATTTCTTACTCCTGCCCTAACACAGGCCTTTAGCTATCCCCCCTGTACTGGACATTGTTGATGATGCCTTTTCGGAATCTAGCTTGGACACTGACTCCTTACCTCCTGCTCCCAGAAAACCAGATAGATATTACAGGGTTCCTGACTGTCACAAGTTCCTCTTTAAAAATCATACTGCGGATCCTGAGACCATTTCACAGGGACCCAAGGGCATTAAGGCTACTACTGCCAAAAATCCTACCCACTCTGATAGAGACTACAGGGCGTTGGATAGATGGGGTAAGAAGGTATACACACTTCTGCAACTTTGGACATTAGGGCCTTGAATTTCCAGTTTCAAAGAATCAGCAGCATATTTTGCTTAAACAGAAAATGATGGTGATTCGTGACTGTGCTGAAAATAAGGATTTACAGGATTTAATGCATTCTGCTGAACAAGTTGGAAAACATACTTTGCAATGTGGTTTTGATTCACTAGAAGCATCTTGCAGGGCTGCTGTCACTGGGTCTGCACTTAGAAGGCATGCTTGGCTTAAGGAGCAATCTTTGCCAGATCATGTTAAAACTAAATTGCTGGATGCTCCCTTAAACTAGGACCGCCCGTTTGGTAACAGAGCAAAAGAAGTACTTAAAAAGATGGAGGAAAAAGCAAAATCTATGCAAACTGTTAAAGATTTCCTGCAAGTACAGCCTCCAAGATTTAGTAGGCATTGGCCCTCTAAGAACTGGTCCTTTCCTGCCTCTTCCAAGCCTTTTCAATCCAAACCCAGAACCAGCAGAACACCCAGGCTTCAGTTCCAAGGTACGTACAGGACTAAGAAGTGGGGGGGGGGGCTCCCTCTTCCAAAGAAGGGAGTAGTGAGGCCTCCCCCCTTTGGTAAATTGTCTCAATGACTTAACTTTAAAACTTCCAAGCCCTTCTCAACTGACTGCTCCTTTAGGGGGAAAGATTGCTCTGTAGGCAAAGAATTGGGAACTCATTACCCAGCACAAAGGGGTTTTAAATATAGTTTTCCAAGGATACAGATTTCACCTTCACACTTTACCAACCCCAAACGGTTGGCCAGAGCTACCTCCAAATCAGTGGGCAGAGGCTCAAAAGCAAGTTCTCTCTCTTTTAAGTATAACGGCTATTCAAACTGTCCCAAAAGAGGAAAGAGGACAAGGTTTCTACTCAAGACTTTTCCTGGTGCCCAGAAAAGACAACTCCTGGCATCCTACTCTGGATCTCTCTATCCTAAACACTTTTTGGGTGATCCCAAAATTCAAGATGCTAACTCTTTACCAGTTGCTTCTTACGCTAGTCAAGGATGCCTGGTTGGCAACACTGGATTTAAAGGAAGCCCACCTGCACATCCCAATCAGGGAATCTTGCAGAAGATACCTACGCTTCAAAGCAGGTTACATGCACTATCAGTTCTCTGCACTGCCCTTTGGCACCCAGGGTATTCACAAAGTGCCTAGCTCCACTCATTGCATTTTGCAGGCAAAGAAATATTCAAATATACTCTAATTCAGGCAGAAAGCCAGGACATACTTTTGAATCATCTGACGTTTGTACAAAAGGTGTTAACTTCTCAGGGGTACACCATAAACGAAAATAAATCACGTCTTGTACCCTGCCAACAAATTGTATTTCTGGGAGCAAGCTTGAACACAACTTCCCAGATGGCTTTCCTCACAGCAGAGAAACAAGTTCATTTGACAGCTTGCTTCAAACTAATGGCCACAAAGACCCTGCTATCTGCAAGACAAATACTGCAAGCCTTGGGCTTCATGGTCTCATGCATTCTCCTAATTCCATATGCAAGACTGCATATGAGGAAACTACAATGGTATCTAAACAGCCTATGATGTCAACATTCTCAGGATCTAGAATTCTTGTCATACCTTGCCTACAGTTAGAGTTCCTTTGGTGGACAGAGTCCTGCCACCAAAACAAGGGACTGCCATTCACTCTACCCCCTGCCCCCAAACCCTAACAACAGATGCATCAGACTATGCATGGGGGGCTCACTTGGCAGGGAAGTGCATTCAGGGCAAATGGAACCCAAGTCAAATGCACCTGCATATCAATCAAAAAGAAACGTTAGCTGTACAGAATGCTCTGACAGCCTTCAAGAACCACATTCTTCCATGACACTTAATGAACACTTAATGGTAAAGATGGACAACACCACTGTTATGTGGTACATAAACAAGCAGGGGGGGAACCCACTCATGCCCTCTCTGCAGATTAGCCATGGCTCTGTGGAACACAGCCTTGAGCTACCAAGTACACCTATAGGCTCAATTCCTGCCAAGGAAGCTAAATACACTGGCAGACGAACTGAGCAGAAATCTCATGGACCCACACAAGTGGAAACTGGACCCAAAGACATTCAACATGTTGATAAACAAATGGGGGAGCCCAGAGATAGACCTGTTTGTCTCCACCCAGAACTATTAATTGGACAAATTCTGCACAAGGACTCCCCACAAACAAGCTTGGAAAGTGGATGCCCTGTCCTTCTCCTGGAAAAATCGATCCATTTATGCCTTTCCTCCTCTGCCTCTCCTCTCCATGGTACTACTAAAGATCAAATAGGACAAACCAAGGATGATACTGATTGCACCAGACTGGCCACGCCAACACTGGTACCCCCTCTTGCCCAGTGTGTTACTGCTGGCACCATGGCACCTGCCTCAGACCCCTACCCTGCTATCCCAGCAGGAGGGCCAGATTCTGCACCCTCAGCTTCAAACCATGAACCTGGCAGCCTGGCTAATTACCTGATCTCTCCATTACCATCCCTCAGTAAACAAGTGTTGGGATGTCATTCTGGAGGCAAGGAGGCCTAGTACTAGGAAATCTTATGCTGAAAAATGGAAAATATTCTGTTCCTGGAACCAGACTCAGGGGATGGGCACAGCAGCTCCCAATTTACCTCAGATTCTTCAATACTTAACTGAGATACTTCACAAGGGCCTTTCCTTTTCCTCCGTCAAAATTCATGCCTCAGCCATTTCAGCTCATTGCAACACAGAACCACCCCTCTTCTCTCATCCACTGGTCAAGCGGTTCCTCAGAGGGGCCAAGAACTTAAGACCACCCAGGAGAGCCCCAACTCCAACCTGGGACCATAAGTTTGTATTGGAAAAACTCACTCTACCTCCTTTTGAGCCAGCTGCAAGTGCAGAGTTGAAATTCCTTTCTTGGAAAACAGCCTTCCTTTTAGCCATCACTTCAGCAAGAAGGGTGTCTGAATTACAGGCCTTTATGGCAGTGGAGCCTTTCATCATCTTTCACGCGGACAAGGTGTCCCTCAGGACCAGTCCCTCCCCCAGGTAGTACCCAGTGTGGCTCTTAATCAGTCCATTCATTTGCCAACCTTCTTTTCTAATCCACAGAACAAAGGGGAACGAATACTACACTCATTAGATGTGCACAGACAACTTAGATTTTACTTGGACAGGACTAAACCTCTCAGGAAATCTGAACAGCTGCTGGTGGCATTTGCTGCAGGAGCAGAGGGGAAGGCCATTTCAAAGCAAACCATTTCTAAATGGATAGGCCATTGCATTAATTTCTGCTGTAAGCACCATGGAAAACCTATCCCACAGGGAATAAGACCACATTCAACCAGGGCTGCATCTGCCTCTACAGCCTTTCTCAGAGGTGTCCCTACCAAGGACATCCTAGAAGCTGCTACCTGGAGTTCTGTAGATACTTTCACCAAGCATTACCATTTGCCAATTTTCTCTAAATCCAGAGCTGGCTTTGACACTGCAGTCTTGCACGGCCTTATAGCTGGTCCTAATGCTATCTAATTTCCTCCTCCTATCCTTAGCTTTGGGAATCTACCCAAATGTGATGACTGCAACAGTGGAACACGAAGAAAATAGTACAGTTGTGTATACTTACCATAAATGCAAATGTTCACTGTTGCAGTCCTGGTTACCCTCCCTCCAGCCCCCTGACTTCTTTTGGCTATACCTCTTTTCCTTTTTACTATGCTTAAAGCTTTTTGGTGTATTTGCTTTTTTGCTGGAGGTATAACCTTGTATATATATTTAATTGCTTCCCATTTGTGGGGCGCCTGACATCTGGGGCAAGAAAAACTGATGTAATGGCGTCGGCTGCATGCTTTATACCTCTGACTACCTGACGTCATGGAAGATGAGAGAGCAACTGATGCAGGACCAAAGACTTTGATAATCAAGCCGACTGAGGGGTACTGCAAGCAAATAACCCAAATGTGAGGACTGCAACAGAGAGTACACTCGAACATCTACATTTATGGTAAGTGTACACAACTGTACTTTTCTCAGACACTTGTACTAATTTTCTGTCTGTGATAGAGACATTTGTTATGGTTTGTGTACGAAATGTCAGAAGGGTGACATTCTAAATTGAACAGCAGCTGTTTTTAATGTTAAATTTTTCATGATTAGTAGTCCTTGCTTTCATAATTGAGGGAATAGAAGGAAATGAGAAAGGTGAATTAGCTCTCATTCTTAATAAACATAATAGATACTAGATACAAAAGTAAGGGAATGGACTTGTATTCCAGAGTTGTACAAGTATATGTAAATTTTAATCCTGTTTGGTTGCTATCTACTAGTATCTCTCAGCCCACTCCAGTATGGGAGACTTAACATTTGGGAAATACTAACATTAAAATATGATAAGTAGGATTTATGGCATATGTATATGGTGTCCGGACACGCCCAGAGTGTTGGTATCTCAAAGAAGAGGCTTGCATAGATGCATCTTGCATGCTGTGTAGCACATGTAAAAAGAATAGTAATACACGCAAATGAGCAAGGAAACATTGATACTGGGATTTGAGAAACAGCTTGAGTCTGCATTGCTCAAGCAAAAGAAGCAAATATTAGCAGAGCATGTTAAAAATATCACCGTACACATCAGAAATGTTGTACTGTACACAGCAGAAATGTTGGGAACTGCAACAGAGCTGATCCTTTTAAACTAATATCACCTAATCCAAGCAGAACTGGTACCTGTATTGCCATAATAGACAGTCTTCTTAACTACATCCATTACTTGCCATGGTCTAAATGACTAGAACGTTGCTCACTATGAGTGGTCCTTGTTCCTGAGAACTGTCTACAACATGCTAAGCACATACAGCTCCTCAAGGAATGTGTAGCTTGTCTGTACCCGTGAATACCAAAGTATGTGTTGCCTTTAGTATTCTAGCTGTCAAAACATCCAGCAGAGGTACAATGGGGGTCTCGACTCCTCCATCTTGAGAGTACTTACAAACATTACTTGTTGTTTTATGACCTCTCTTTCATGCTTCCAGTCCTGTCTACCATTGATTGCATATGTGTTACAGGTAAGGTACCAGCTGTTCCGCATCTGATGTTTACATTAAAATGTAGAACTAAAATTATTTTATTTGCCATGCAATCTGAAGTGCAGATGACTTCATGATGAATGTTTTTGTTTGTTAGGTCAGCAGTTTACATTATGCTGTCATATTCATACTGCACTGAAATCCCTCCATGACAAAAAAGATTTTTCAGTTCTTGTCTACTCCAGTAACACTATTCACCCTTTGGATGAGATGTTAAACCAAGGCCCCATCTCCCTGAGTTGGTGGTAACTCAGATAAATGTAAAAGATCTCACTGCACTATTGAAAAGAGTAGAAGTTATTCCCCAATGTGCTAAATTTTCTCTACTCAATATGAATATCACCCCTTGCCTTCCCTGAAAAGAAGCCTTCAACCTAGCCACGTAGATATGGCCAATGAAATATAAATAAAAAAAAACAAAATAAATCTCTTTTTTCTTTACAACAAATATCAAGTTTCACAACTTATTCTGTCCTCTTCCTTCTCAGGTGGTCAGGCCAGAGGTATCATAGCTCACAAATTGCCAGATGGACAGCATAACACTTTTCCTCAATTGCGTTTGATAATGATATTCCTCAGGCTAGAGTTCATTTTAGTATCTCCCTTCTTACCCCACCAAATATGGTTTCCTCTTCTTAGACCTGTATCTTCAGATGTCCTTTGTCTTTATCTTTTCAAGATGTTGCTGTCTCACATTTCATTTTACCTGAGTCTTCACTTTCTTAAACTGACAGCTGGCTTCTTCATTTCTGTTGATCGTTAAGACCCTTCCTTTTTCGAGATTGTAGTCTCCATCATTTCCTTTTCTCAGAGCCCTTCCATTCAAAAGATTTATGAAATGAGTGGCCCTTCTCTTCCATTTGAGCACCTAAAAAGATGTAAATTCCCTGCACAGCTGCTATTCCTTTTGTCTTGTCTTGTACATCTGGAATCACAGATACTTCATTTACTTTTTTCTTCTCTATTGATGTCCATTTGGAAGCCATTTCCTGGTTTTGTTCTAGTTTATACTGTGTCACCCTGTCCTTTCCTAAGGCTTTCATATCCAACACAGTTCACTTCAGGCTCCCATGTGGGATGCTGTCCTTCCATGAGATATTTGTTTTCTACTTGAAAAGCTTACTTTTCCACTTTCTGAACCAGCTCTACAGTCTTGAAGCTCTTATCCTCAAAACTCTGTTTCCTGATCGTTATAATTTCTGCCTTTTTGGTATTTTGAGTTGCAAGTTGTTTTTTCAAGCCTCCTTACTAACTCCACAAAGAAATGGTGGCACTTAGAATGAAGTCACCCTTCATGCCAAATAGCACCACTGAATCAAATTTGAACCAGTCAGTAAAACTGCCTGTCTTTTTCCTCATAAAATAGTAACAAAATCTGTATTGACAACTTAAATTTTATGTGGACAGGACCGTGTCTTTATTCAGGTATGACCAGCTGTTAGTCTTTTTTTGCCTGTCCACAATGATGTGAAAAAAAATGTTAAGCCTGTTATTTTCATATGCTCGGTAGCATCACCACATTATGTCACAGGTACAGAATGACTTTTTTCTGTAGCTTCTTTAGCTCAACGCATAAGAACAGTAGCAACTTCTACTACCTTTTCCTGTACTGCCAGCATTAATGACATTTGTTCAGATACACCCCCAGTCTTCCCTAAGGCTCTTTGTAAGACATTGTAAGCTGGATATTAATTCCGCATCTTCTGTCAGGACAGCTGTCATCCATGGAGTGATCCTGTGGGGGTAGAAAACTATGACAATTTAGCTAGGAACTGTGTCGTAAATTTTAACATCCATCTCCTTTTATCATATATAAATGATGTTAATAATACTCTTCACTGTTATCCTCATTTGTGAGATATCCTGCCTGCGGATAGCACGACAGCCAGCCAATCTCCTTCAGCTGACTCACTCCCACTACTCGGTAAGGGTGTTATAACGCCTGTGACATTTTTAGGATTTTCTTGCTGCTTGGTTCAGTGCAGTTGCTTGACTTAAGCACCATTAATCCATCAGTTAGCCTGCATGCAGAGTTAAGAACCTGCCTGGGGAATTTTATTTCTTTGTAGTATTTTTGCAGTTGATTTACTTTATAAGTATATTGATATTGAGAATGTTTTGCAAAAGTTGTGTTTGCTGTGGAAAGGAAAATGTTCATTTGAACAATGCTGCAGCAGCCTAAGCTACATAGGATGTTCTTCATCTCACATTGCTGCAGTCCTTACACTTGGGTAGTCCGCTGTCCTCGGTCGGCCCGAATATCAAAGTATTAGGCTGACGTCGGTCAAGGCGCTTAAGACTGACATCAAGACGTCAGGGTACAAATGTGCATGACCCGACGTCATATCCTCAGTCTTTTTTGCCGCATGGTCCGATGCAGAAGCAGCGTTGCAAGTGCCGTTCGGCGTTCTGAAATTTTTCGAATTCGGAGTTTCAGATCGAGTCAAAGTTGGCTAAGTACCCCGTTGGGGAATATTTTAGTTTTTTCTTGCCTCAGTGGTTTACCGGATGTCAGAAAAAGTGAATAACTGTATTTCTTGTGGGAAACAGATACCGCATAGAGATTATCATACTTTGTGTATTCCTTGTTTGGGGCCTGAGCACGACGTTGTTGGGTGTCGCTTTTGTGCTAGGTTCAATAAGCGCACTATTAAGCGAAGGTTAGATTGTGCCAGGTTGGTCTTCGGGAAGCGGTGCAATTATAATATGCCGTCGGATGCTCCGACGCCCGCTTCTTCGAAGAAGCGCAAAGACAAAGCAGTTAAACCCAGGCAAGAAGAGTCGTCCGTACCGGACGCCGGTTCTTTAGAGGAGTCAGTGGAACCAGTGGTTCCGCCGGAGGCTTCTCTGGAGTCCCAGGGGGAGACTTTGATATTGCAGGATGTGGCCTCTCAGGAGGCAGGTCAGGCTGAAGGGGCTTCTCAGGTTACTGTACTCCCCTCCCTTCCTAGGGTGGTTAGGCCCTCTCCTTCTGTTTCTAAGGCTTCTCCCAGAGGCAGGCCAGGTTTAGCTTCTGTTGGTGTCACTCCTAGTTCTTCAGGATCAGTGCCCAAGAAGCACATGCTTAAAATGGCAGAAGATTTAATTACTTTGATTAGAGGTTCTTTGCCCCCTCCTGATAAGAGGCCTAGGGTGGAACCAGAGTTGGGGAGTTTTGAGCAGGCTTCGGATGTTTCAGAGTCTTCGGCTGAAGACTTGCACGAGTATTCTCCTTATTCTGATTCTGATGTGGATGATTCTACTCCTTCTGCTTCTCCTCCAGAAGATTTTTCTTTTTCAGAGACTCTTCATTCCATGAGGGAACATTTTAAGTGGGAAGGTCAGGACTTCTCTGATTCCAGGAAGAGGCTTAGGGAATTTTTGCTTTTACCCCAGCATAGGCCTTTGGCTATACCACCTGTTCTGGATGTTGTGGAAGATGTGTTTGCAGAGGCTTCACTTAATCCTGATTCTTTGCCTCCTGCTCCTGTTAAACCGGACAGGTATTACAGGGTGCCTGAAGCTCATAAATACCTTTATAAGAGTCCTAGGGCGGACCCAGAAACTGTTAGTCAGGGACCTAAGGGTGTCAAGGCCTCTGTTGTAAAAAATCCGGTTCCTCCAGATAAAGAAGCCAGGGCTTTGGATAGATGGGGAAAGAAAGTCTATACTTCTTCCACCTTAGCTATGAGGGCTTTGAATTGCCAGTTTCACATGTTGAAATATCAAAACTATCTTCTTTCTCAATTGAAGTCTAAGGTTGATGCTCTGGCGGAAGGTATTGAGTGTAAAGAATTACAAGATTTGGTACATGTTTCTGAACAGGTGGGTAAGCACTCTTTACAATGTGGTTTTGATGCTGTACAGGCCTCGTCTAGGGTGGCTGCCACTGGGTCAGTTCTTCGCAGGCACGCCTGGCTGAGGGATCAGAATTTATCTGACCATGTTAAGACAAGGATTTTAGATGCTCCTTTACAGTCTGATGTGTTGTTTGGTTCACCTGTGGAGGCAGTCTTAAAGAAAATGGAAGACAAGGCTAAGTCTATGCAGACTGTTAAAGATTTTTTGCAAGTTCAGCCTTTGAAATTTAGTAGGAATTGGCCTGCTAAGGGGTGGACGTACCCTTCTTATGATTCACAGTCTAGGGGTAGATCTAGACGTGGTAGGGGCAGAGCTCAGGGCTCTTTTAGACCTAGAACAGGGAGTTCACCTGCACAGTCTTCGTGTGAGGGCAGGGGCCAGTCCTTTCGTAAACAGGCCCAATGACCTACCTTTTCAGCTGCCAGAGCCTTCTTGTCTGGCAGCACCTTTGGGAGGAAGGTTGGCACTCTTCAAGGAAAATTGGAGTTTAATTACCCAAGACAGATGGGTATTGGATATCATACACCAAGGTTACAAGTTCTATTTCCATACCTTGCCTCCTTTCAAAGGCATGCCAGACGTTCCTCCTCAGCAAAGAATAGAGGCTCACAAACAAATTTCTCTGCTGCTTCAAATAAGGGCCATACAGCCGGTCCCTCTGCCAGAAGTGGGCCTAGGATTTTATTCTCGCCTGTTCCTAGTACCAAAGAAGGGGAACACGTGGAGACCAATTTTGGATTTATCTATCCTCAACACTTATCTGGACATTCCCAAGTTCAAAATGTTGACGTTACAACAGCTTTTACCTCTGCTGGGCAAAGATCACTGGATGGTGACTCTGGATCTCAAGGAGGCTTACCTTCATGTTCCTATCAGGCTAAGTTGCAGGAAGTATCTGCGTTTTGGCTGGGACTTCTCATTATCAGTTCTCTGCATTGCCCTTTGGCTTATCTACTGCCCAGAGTGTTCACGAAGGTTCTGGCTCCAGTGATAGCTTTCTTCAGGCTAAAAGGAATACAGATCTATCCTTATTTGGACGATTGCCTGATTCTGGCTCAAGGAAGGGACGAGCTTCTTCATCATTTGCAATATGTGATAGCAGTGCTAAGATGCCTGGGGTATTCTGTGAACGAAATAAAGTCCAGTCTAGTACCCTCTCAGGACATGTGCTTTCTGGGTGTGAGACTGAATACAGCATCCCAGATGGCCTTTTTGACCCCGGACAAACAAAAGAATCTTTCCCTTTACTTCCATCACTTGTCTCATCAGTCCAGGCTGACTGCAAGGACAGTCCTTCAAGCCTTGGGGTTCATGGCATCTTGTATTCTGGTGCTTCCCAATGCCAAACTGCATATGAGGAAGCTACAATGGTATCTCAAAAATGTATGGACTCAGCACTGCCAAGATATGGACACTGTCATTCAGATAATACCTTGCATTCAAAAGGAATTTTTGTGGTGGGCTCAGGAATGTCACCTAAACAAGGGACTCTCTGTGACCCGGCCAGAGGCGAGTCAGATTCTAACGACAGATGCCTCAGACAAAGCTTGGGGAGCTCATCTAAATGGAAAGTGGATACAAGACACGTGGCCTGCCAGACTACAACATCTACATATCAACTTGAAGGAGATGTTAGCAGTCCAATTTGCATTAATAGCTTTCAAGGATTTACTTCTTCCAGGGCAGGTGTTGGTTCTAACAGACAACACAACTGTCATGTGGTACATCAACAAGCAAGGGGAACACATTCTTATCCTCTATGCAGACAAGCAATGATTTTGTGGGAGACTGCTCTCAGTTTACAGCTAAATCTTCAGGCAAGGTTTCTGCCGGAGCACAGAACTCCTTAGCAGATGTGTTGAGCAGGCAATTATGGATCCCCACGAGTGGAAATTGGATCCTCATGTATTTCAGAAATTGACAGTGTCATGGGGAACTCCAGACATAGATCTGTTCGCTTCTCCACTAAATTACCAGCTGCCAAAGTTTTGCACAAAAAGGTTTCATCCCACAGCTTGGAAAGTGGATGCTCTTTCTTTCAATTGGAGCAATCTTCATGTGTATGCCTTTCCACCTCTGCCTCTCCTCCCAAAGGTACTCCTAAAGGTCAGACAGGACAAGCCAAAGATGATTTTAATAGCTCCAGATTGGCCTCGACAGCACTGGTACCCATTACTGAGAAGTCTGGTACGGGAGCCTCCATGCCCTTTGCCTTCAATTCCACACCTGCTGTCTCAGGAGAACAGTCATTTACTCAATGTCAAACTTCACTCTCTTCACCTAACAGCCTGGCATATTCTGTTTTAGACCCTGGAGGGTCTCAGCTTCCACAGCAAGTTTTGAATGTTATTTTGGAGGCCAGAAGGCCTAGTACAAGGAAAGTGTACGCAGATAAATGGAAGAGATTTTTATTTTGGAGTGCAGCAAAGGAATTTGATGTTTCTAAGCCTAATTTAAGTGTGGCTCTTCAATATCTTGCTGAGTTACTGGACAAAGGTTTGTCTTTCTCTTCTTTTAAGATTCATGCTGCAGCAATTTCTGCTCACTATGACTGTGACCCACCATTGTTTTCTCATCCTTTGTTTAAGCAATTCCTTAGAGGGGAAAAGAATATAAGACCCCCACGTAGAGCTCCTACTCCTGCTTGGGATCTCAATTTTGTGTTGGAGAAACTCACTCTACAACCTTTTGAGCCTGCAGCTACTGCCGAGTTGAAATATTTATCATGGAAGACTGCTTTTTTGTTGGCCATTACCTCTGCGAGAAGGGTTTCTGAATTACAGGCTCTTATGGCAGTTGAGCCTTTCTTAATTTTCCATAAGGACAGAGTATCTTTCGTACTAATCCTTCCTTTATGCCTAAAGTGGTTTCTAGTGTGGCTTTAAACCAAACTATTCATTTGCCTACTTTTTATGCAAACCCCAAAATAAAGGGAGAAGATTTTGCACACTTTGGATATACACAGGCAGTTGCGATATTATTTGAGCAGAACTAAAGGGTTCAGGCAGTCTCAGCAGTTATTTGTTTCTTTTGCTCTGGGTTCTCAGGGCAAGCCTGTTTCAAAACAAACTATTTCTAAGTGGATTGGGTTTTGTATTGCTTTCTGTTATTCCCATCATGGTAAGGAGATTCCAGCTGGGATTAGGCCTCATTCCACTAGGGCTACTGCCACTTCTACAGCTTTTTTAAGGGGGGTGGCAACTAAAGATATTTTAGAGGCAGCCACTCGGAGTTCAGTGCATACTTTCTCTAAGCATTATCACCTTCCTCTTTACTCTAAATCTAGGGCTGGTTTTGCCACTGCAATCTTACAGGGCATTTTGGCAGCACCTAATGCTTTATAGTTTTGCCATCCTCCCTTACCTCTGCTTTGGGATTCTACCCAAGTGTAAGGACTGCAGCAATGTGAGATGAAGAACATAGTACAGTTTTGTACCTACCATAAATGTAGATGTTCGAAGATCTACATTGCTGCAGTCCAATTTACCCTCCCTCCTTCCCCTCTGTAGTTAGAGGCGGTGGTGTGGTTTGGGTTGTAAATATTGTGGATATTGTATATATTGTACATATGATTAGTGCAAGGGTGGTTGGTTGTTTTTTGCTGTCTTTTGGGTTTGGCCTTTCTTTTTAGGGTCTTCTGACATCTGGGGCAAGAAAAGACTGAGGATATGACGTCGGTCATGCGCATTTGTACCCTGACGTCTTGATGTCAGTCTTAAGCGCCTTGACCGACGTCAGCCTAATACTTTGATATTCGGGCCGACCGAGGACAGCGGACTACCCAAGTGTAAGGACTGCAGCAATGTAGATCTTCGAACATCTACATTTATGGTAGGTACAAAACTGTACTTTATTGTAACAGCCAGCCAGCTTCTAAAACTTAAGGACACCTTCCAAGCACCCAGACCATTGGAAGCTCAAGCAGAACAAGGAAAAAACACCAGTCTGAATGCCAAACCCTTCAGAGCTTTCCTGATGCAGAAGAGTGCTCCTCTTGTAGGTTTACAAGGATCATTGGTTGGCCATTGTTTCTCTGTTGCAGGGCTAATACATTACCTTCAGAGAGAAGACATTCCACATTTTATTTTTATGTCTAAAACAGTACTTATTTTTAAATAGCTGTTTCTTTTTAGCTAGATTTTACTGTTTTGGGGAATGTCACAAGACATGTCTGTCCATTGAACTAGTGTGGTTATTTTTTCTGTTTGTGTGTAAACATTTGTTTTTGACATAATTTTATAAAATGTTTTTTAGGGGCTGGGACAAGTGTGTCTCGTGCTTGTCACCGTGTTATTTTTGTGAAAAACACTACTTTTTTTATACTTACTGTTGCTGATATCGCTACCTACATTTCTGAATTCTTTCTTTCCTTAACCATGGAACAGCTTACTGGATACAGTTCTTCTGTCAGACACAAGGAAAACAAAATTACTAGACAACATTTGCTGTAACAGCAGGGTTTCTTGCCTGAGCTGCAAATATGGGTGGACTTGCACTGGCCACATCAGGTTCCTCAGACCATTCATCTTTTTCCTTTGGGATCCTCTGGTGTTGTCCCTTCAGCCACCATGACCAGGGGATTAAATATGTCCTGTGTGGCTTTTGGAATGTTCTCACATAGGAAATTCACTTTTGTCAGTCTTGGAAGAAGGAGGGAGGAATGCTTCTCTGCCTCTTCGGATTAAGATGCCTGTTCTTGAGGTGATTTTCCTGTCATGAGTCCGTCTGCTTCTGTGGGGTTTTCTGTTTAAAAGAAACAAAACGTTAAAACATTTAATGTTCTTCATCTCACATTGCTGCAGTCCTTACATATGGGTAGTCCGCTGTCCTCGATCGGCCCGAATACCAAAGTATTAGGCTGACGTCGGTCAAGGCGCTTAAAACTGACATCAGGACGTCAGGGTACAAATGCGCATGACCGACGTCATATCCTCAGTCTTTTTTGCCGCATGGTCCGATGCAGAAGCAGCGTTGCAAGTGCCGTTCGACGTTCTGAAATTTTTCGAGTTCGGAGTTTCAGACCGAATCCAAGTTGGCTAAGTACCCGTTGGGAATATTTTGTTTTTCTTGCCTCAGTGTATTACGGATGTCAGAAAAAGTGAATAATTGTATTTCTTGTGGGAAACAGATACCGCATAGGGATTATCATTCTTTGTGCATTCCTTGTTTGGGGCCTGAGCACGACGTAGTCGGGTGTCGCTTTTGTGCTAGGTTTAATAAACGCACTATTAAGCGAAGGTTAGATTGTGCTAGGCTGGTCTTCGGAAAGCGGTGCAATTATAATATGCCGTCGGATACTCCGACGCCCGCTTCCTCGAAGAAGCGCAAAGACAAAGCAGTTAAACCCAGGCAAGATGAGTCGTCTGTTCCGGACGCCGGTTCTTTAGAGGCTTCAGTGGAACCGGTGGTTCCGATGGAGGCTACTCTGGAATCTCAGGAGGAGACTTTGTTTTTGCAGGATGTGGCCTCTCAAGAGTCAGGTCAGGCTGAAGGGGCTTCTCAGGTTTCTGTACTCCCCTCCCTTCCCAGGGTGGTTAGACCCTCTCCTTCTGTTTCCAAGGCTTCTTCCAGAGGCAGGCTAGGTTTAGCTTCTGTTGGTGTCAGTCCTAGTTCAGCAGGGTCTGTGCCTAAGAAGCACATGCTTAAAATGGCAGAAGATTTGATTACTCTGATTAGAGGTTCTTTGCCCCCTCCTGAGAAGAGGCCTAGGGTGGAGCCAGAGTTGGAAAGTTTTGAACAGGCTTCGGGTGTTTCAGAGTCTTCGGCTGAAGACTTGCAGGAGTACTCTCCTTATTCTGATTCTGATGCAGAAGATTCCACTCCTTCTGCTTCTCCTCCAGAGGATTTTTCTTTTTCAGAGACACTTCATTCTATGAGGGAGCATTTTAAGTGGGAAGGTCAGGACTTCTCTGATTCTAGGAAAAGGCTTAGGGAATTTTTGTTTTTACCTCAACATAGGCCCTTAGCTATACCCCCTGTTCTGGATGTTGTGCAAGATGTATTTTCAGAGGCTTCACTTAATCCTGATTCTCTGCCTCCTGCCGCTGTTAAACCGGATAGGTATTACAGGGTGCCTGAGGCTCATAAATATCTCTATAAGAGTCCTAGGGCGGACCCAGAAACTGTTAGTCAAGGACCTAAGGGGGTCAAGGCCTCTGTTGTGAAGAATCCAGTTCCTCTAGATAAAGAGGCCAGAGCTTTGGATAGATGGGGAAAGAAGGTCTATACATCTTCTACCTTAGCTATGAGGGCGTTGAATTGCCAGTTTCATATGTTGAAATATCAAAATTTTCTCCTTTCAATTGAAATCTAAGGTGGATGCTCTGGCAGAAGGCATTGACTGTAAAGAATTACAAGATTTAGTGCATGTCTCTGAACAGGTGGGTAAGCATTCTTTACAGTGTGGTTTTGATGCTGTGCAGGCCTCTTCTAGGGTGGCTGCCACTGGTTCAGTTCTTCGCAGGCACGCCTGGCTTAAGGATCAGAATTTATCTGACCATGTTAAGACAAGGATTTTGGATGCTCCTTTGCAGTCTGAAGTGTTGTTTGGTCCACCTGTGGAATCAGTCCTGAAGAAATTGGAAGACAAGGCTAAGTCTATGCAGACTGTTAAAGATTTTTTGCAAGTTCAGCCTCCAAAGTTTAGTAGAAATTGGCCTGCTAAGGGGTGGACGTATCCTTCCTCTGATTCTCAGTCTAGGGGTAGATCTAGACGTGGTAGGGGCAGAGCTCAGGGTTCCTTCAGACCTAGAACATGGAGTTCACCTGCACAGTCTTCAAGTGAGGGCAGGGGCCAGTCCTTTCGTAAACAGGCCCAATGACCTACTTTTTCAGCTGCCAGACCCTTCTTGCCTGGCAGCACCTTTGGGAGGAAGGTTGGCACTCTTCAAGGAAAATTGGATTTTAATTACCCAAGACAAATGGGTATTGGATATCATACACCAAGGTTACAAGTTTTATTTCCATACTTTACCTCCTTTCAAAGGCATGCCAGACGTTCCTCCTCAACAAAGACTAGAGGCTCACAAACAGATTTCTCTGCTACAACAGATAGGAGCTATACAACCGGTCCCTCTGCCAGAAGTGGGCCTAGGATTTTATTCTCGCCTGTTTCTAGTACCAAAGAAAGGGAACACGTGGAGACCAATTTTGGATTTATCTATCCTCAACACATATCTGGACATTCCCAAGTTCAAAATGTTGACGCTACAACAGCTTTTACCTCTGCTGGGCAAAGATCACTGGATGGTGACTCTGGATCTCAAGGAGGCTTACCTTCATATTCCTATCAGGCCCTGTTGCAGGAAGTATCTGCGTTTTCGGGCTGGGACTTTTCATTATCAGTTCTCTGCATTGCCCTTTGGCTTATCTACTGCCAGAGTGTTCACAAAGGTTCTGGCTCCAGTGGTGGCTTTCTTCAGGCTAAGAGGAATACAAATCTATCCTTATTTGGACGACTGCCTGATTCTGGCTCAAGGAAAGGACGAACTTCTTCATCATTTACAGTATGTGATGGCAGTGTTAAGATGCCTAGGGTATTCTGTGAACGAAATAAAGTCCAGTCTAGTACCCTCTCAGGACATGTGCTTTCTGGGTGTGAGACTGAATACAGCATCCCAGATGGCCTTTTTGACCCCGGACAAACAAAATAATCTTTCTCTTTACTTCCACCAATTGTCTCGTCAGTCCAGGCTGACTGCAAGGACAGTCCTTCAAGCCTTGGGGTTCATGGCATCTTGTATTCTGGTACTTCCCAATGCCAAACTGCATATGAGGAAGCTACAATGGTATCTCAAAAATGTATGGACGCAGCACTGCCAAGATATGGACACTGTCATTCAGATAATACCTTGCATCCAAAAGGAATTTTTGTGGTGGGCTCAGGAATGTCACCTAAACAAGGGACTCTCTGTGACCCGACCAGAGGCGAGTCAGATTCTAACGACAGATGCCTCAGACAAAGCTTGGGGAGCTCATCTGAATGGAAAGTGGATACAAGACACGTGGCCTGCCAGACTTCAACATCTACATATCAACTTGAAGGAGATGTTAGCAGTCCAATTTGCATTGATAGCTTTCAAGGATTTACTTCTTCCAGGGCAGGTGTTGATTCTAACAGACAACACAACTGTCATGTGGTACATCAACAAGCAAGGGGGGACACATTCTTATCCTCTATGCAGACAAGCAATGATTTTGTGGGAGACTGCTCTCAGTTTGCAGCTGAATCTTCAGGCAAGGTTTCTGCCAGGAGCACAGAACTCCTTAGTAGATGTGTTGAGCAGACAAATTATGGATCCCCACGAGTGGAAATTGGATCCTCATGTATTTCAAAAACTGACAGTGTTATGGGGAACTCCAGACATAGATCTGTTCGCTTCTCCTCTAAATTACCAGCTGCCAAAGTTTTGCACAAAAAGGTTTCATCCCACAGCTTGGAAAGTGGATGCTCTCTCATTCAATTGGAGCAATCTTCATGTGTATGCCTTTCCACCACTGCCTCTCCTCCCAAAGGTACTCCTGAAGGTCAGACAGGACAAGCCAACCATGATTTTAATAGCTCCGGATTGGCCTCGACAGCACTGGTACCCATTACTGAGAAGTCTGGTACGGGAGCCTCCTTGGCCTTTGCCTTCGATTCCACACCTGCTGTCTCAGGAGAACAGTCATTTACTCAATGTCAAACTTCACTCTCTACATCTAACAGCCTGGCATATTCTGTTTTAAACTCTGGAGGATCTCCACTTCCGCAACAAGTTTTGAATGTTATTTTGGAGGCCAGGAGGCCTAGTACAAGGAAAGTTTGCGCTGATAAATGGAGGAGATTTTTAATTTGGAGTACAGCAAAGGACTTTGATGTTTCTAATCCTAATTTGAGTGTTGCTCTTCAATACCTTACTGAGTTATTGGACAAAGGTTTGTCCTTCTCCTCTATTAAGGTTCATGCTGCAGCAATTTCTGCTCACTATGACTGTGACCCACCATTATTTTCTCATCCTTTGTTTAAGCAATTCCTTAGAGGGGCAAAGAATATAAGACCCCCACGTAGAGCTCCTACTCCTGCTTGGGATCTCAATTTTGTGTTGGAGAAACTCACTCTACAACCTTATGAGCCTGCAGCGACTGCCGAGTTGAAATATTTATCATGGAAGACTGCTTTTTTGTTGGCCATTACCTCTGCGAGAAGGGTTTCTGAATTACAGGCCCTTATGGCGGTTGAGCCTTTCCTAATTTTCCACAAGGACAGGGTATCTTTGCGTACTAACCCTTCCTTTATGCCTAAAGTAGTTTCTAGTGTGGCTTTAAACCAAAGTATTCATTTGCCTTCTTTTTATGCAAACCCCCAAAATAAAGGGGAGAAGATTTTGCACACTTTGGATATACACAGACAGTTGCGGTATTATTTGAGCAGAACTAAAGGGTTCAGGCAGTCTCAGCAGTTGTTTGTTTCATTTGCTTTGGGTTCTCGGGGCAAACCTGTTTCAAAACAAACTATTTCTAAGTGGATTGGTTTTTGTATCGCTTTCTGTTATTCCCATCATGGTAAGGAGATTCCAGTTGGGATTAGGCCTCATTCCACTAGGGCTACTGCCACTTCTACAGCTTTTTTAAGGGGGGTGGCTACTAAAGATATTTTGGAGGCAGCTACTTGGAGTTCAGTGCATACTTTCTCTAAGCATTGCCACCTTCCACTTTACTCTAAATCTAGGGCTGGTTTTGCCACTGCAATTTTACAGGGCATTTTGGCAGCTCCTAATGCTTTATAGTTTTGCCATCCTCCCTTACCTCTGTTTTGGGATTCTACCCATATGTAAGGACTGCAGCAATGTGAGATGAAGAACATAGTACAGTTTTGTACCTACCATAAATGTAGATGTTCGAAGATCCACATTGCTGCAGTCCAATTTACCCTCCCTCCTTCCCCTCTGTAGTTAGAGTTGGTTATGTGGTTTGGGTTGTGAATATTGTAAATATTGTAAAGATGATTAGTGCAGGGGTGGTTGGTTGTTTGTTGTTGTTGTTTTTTGGCTTTGGCCTTTCTTTTTAGGGCCTTCTGACATCTGGGGCAAGAAAAGACTGAGGATATGACGTCGGTCATGCGCATTTGTACCCTGACGTCCTGATGTCAGTTTTAAGCGCCTTGACCGACGTCAGCCTAATACTTTGGTATTCGGGCCGATCGAGGACAGCGGACTACCCATATGTAAGGACTGCAGCAATGTGGATCTTCGAACATCTACATTTATGGTAGGTACAAAACTGTACTTTTTCCCCTGTCTCTGTTTCCCTAGGTAGGGCAGATTTATTGGGCTTGGCTCAGGGTAGTGTTCAAGCTCTTAACCCTTCACATTCCGGTTGCACTAGGAAAAAAAAAGATAAATTCTTAAGTTTCTGATTATTCCCACAGTGTGATGAGCTGTGAAAGGAATTTCAGGGAACTTTGTCTAATCCGTTATTTCCCCTCATGCATCAGATACTGTTTCTTAGGAGAGTTTTTCTCCTTTTTTTTCCATTGGAAGAATTTTCCTTTTCTGAAACCATTCCAGGAATGAATTAATATTTCTCAGTGGAAATAAAATGGCATTACATTGTGTTTCAGAAAATGTTATGATTTATTATGACTGGAGTTTCCTTAGTATGTAGGTTGTTCCTCCTGTACTTTCAGCTTTGAAAGATTTTTGTTATATCCTGCAGCCCCTGAAAATGCAGATAGACGGTGTAAGGTAAAGATTCCTTAGTTTTGTAAATACTTTCTATCTTCAGTCTGACACTGCATTGATTTCCTTGTCAGGTTATTCTGTAGCTAAAACATCTAGTGAATGCAAGTCTTGATGTTCATCGTGTTTCACTGCTGCAGTCATGACTGTAGGGTACTCCCCTGCTGGCAGGCAGCCCTCGGTCAGCCAGAATCCCAAAGTCTGGGTCCGGCGTCGGCTGTTCATCCATGCTCCCTGACGTCAGAGCGCCAGGAGTACAAAGCTGACAGCCGATGCCATCTTCTCCAGTCTTTCTTGCCGTGCGGTGATAGCAGTTCGCAAGTGCCGGTTGGCTGACTCCTGATGAATTTTTCTGATATTCTTCGGTCCGAAGACTTTCTTCTCCACTCAAAGCTAAGTACCCCGTTGGGGAAACTTTTTTCTTGCTCCACTCCAATGTCAGAAAAAGTTAATAATTGCATTTCATGTGGGAAGCAAATACCTCATAAGGATTTTCATTCTTACTGTATTCCTTGCTTGGGCCCTGACCTCGACGTAGCTAGTTGTCGGTTTTGTGCTAGATTCAGTCAACGTACAATTAAGCGAGGGCACGATTTTGCTTTTCATTACTTCGGTAGGCGCTTTAACTACAAAATGTCGTCGGATACGGTCCCGGCTACCAGAGGTCACAAACGTCGCAAGGATAAAGACAGGCCTCCGAGGTCCAAATCTGATGATAGCGCACAAGCGGAGCCAGCTTCAGGTTCGGCCGTCGTCAGTGAGGTGCTTCGGCCATTTCAGAACCGACGGCCGAAACGGACTCTCATGAGGAGCCAACTAGGCCTTTAAATATTTCTGTTGCTGGACCTTCGAACAATGCTCCTTCAGATGGGTCCGGAGCCGCTGTGCAGGTACCGGCTTCCGAAGGGGTTTTCAGGCCTACTCCGCTACTAGTAAAGGCAAAGCCAAAGACAAAGGCAAAGACTCATTCTAAATCAAAGACTTCAACACAGGCATCTTCTGAACCGGCTCCCAAGTCACAGAAACAGTTACTCAAGATGGCAGAGGATTTACTTACTATGATTAGGGGTTCTCATCCCCCTAGAGACAAAAGGCCAAGGCAGGATGTTTATTATGATTCCTCTGATCAGGCTTCTGTTTCCTCAGTTTCTTCTTCTGATCAGGATTATTCTTTCCCTCCTTATGAGGATTCTGATGCTGAAGAATCTATTCCTTCAGCTTCTCCCCCTGAGGATTTCTCTTTTGGAGAAACTTTGCATGAAATGAGGGAACATTTCCACTGGGAAGGACAGGAGTATTCGGAATCCAAGAAAAGACTGAGGGATTTTCTTCTTCTTCCCCAACATAGACCCCTGGCTATTCCTCCTGTTTTGGATATTGTGGATGATGCCTTTTCGGAGGCTAACTTATCCCCTGACTCTTTTCCTCCTGCTCCTGTTAAGCCTGATAGATATTACAGGGTTCCTGATTCCCATCAGTTTTTATGTAAGAGCCCTTCTGCTGACCCTGAAACCATTTCTCAGGGTCCTAAGGGAGTTAAGGCCGCTTCTGCCAAAAATCCCATTCCTACTGAAAAGGATTCTCGATCCTTAGAAAGATGGGGCAAAAAGGTGTACATTTCTGCTACTTTGTCCATTAGGGCTTTAAACTGTTAGTTTCATATGTTTAAATACCAGCAATTTCTCTTGTCTGTCTTAAAACAAAAGCTTACTTCCATTTCTGCCTGTGCAGAGGATAAGGAATTACATGACTTATTGCATGCCACTGAACAGGATGGGAAGCATGGTTTACACTGTGGATTTGATGCCTTGGAGGCTTCTTGTAGGGCTGCGGCCTCTGGCACAGTCATTAGAAGGCATGCATGGCTAAAGGAACAAAATTTACCTGAACAAGTAAAGACTAAATTATTGGATGCTCCTGTTCAGCCATGTTTTGTTTGGATCAAAAGCTGAAGAGGTGATTAAAAAGATGGAGGATAAGGCGAAATCCATGCAAACAGTTAAAGATTTCTTACAAGTACAGTCACCTAGATTTAGCAGGAATTGGCCTTCAAAAAATTGGTTCTTTTCCACTTCAGAAAGGCCTCAGAGGGGTAGATATAGACGCTCCAGAGGGAGGCCTCAAACACAGGCTGCTTATAGACCAAGACAGTGGACTGCTTCCACCCCTAGGGGAGGAGAGGACAGGTCACATTCTCAAAGGAAACAAACTCAATGACTCCCTCTGTTGGGCTACAGGAACTTCTTGCCTGGAAGCCCCTCTCGGAGGAAAACTCTCTCTTTTTTATCAAAATTGGACTCAAATAACCCAAGACAAGTGGGTTTTGGATGTGGTTTTAAGAGGTTACAAATTCCATTTTCATACCTTGCCGAGGCCAAACGGATGGCCAGACCTTCCAAAACATCAATGGATGGAGGCCTTGAACCAGGTGTAAGCTCTTTTGACTATGAATGCCATAGAGCTGGTTCCTCTTTCAGAGATGGGAAAAGGTTTTTACTCAAGGCTCTTTCTAGTCCCAAGGAAGCAAAACTCATGGAGACCCATTCTGGATCTGTCGGTCTTGAACACCTTTCTAGAGATTCCAAAATTCAAGATGCTTATTCTACAGCAGCTACTTCCAATGCTGTCCAGAGATGCATGGATGGTAACTTTGGACTTAAAGGAGGCATATTTACATATTCCCATCAGGCAGGATCACAGAAAATACCTCAGGTTCAAGGTCGGATCGAGGCACTTTCAATTCTCTGCGCTGCCCTTTGGATTGTCTACTGCGCCCAGGGTCTTCACCAAATGCCTGGCTCCAGTAGTAGCTTACTGCAGACTCAAGGGAATTCAAATTTACCCTTATCTGGACGATTGTCTAATTCAGGCAGACAGCAAGGATGTCTTACTCCAGCATCTAGAATTTGTACAGAACCTCCTCAAGTTCCTGGGATTCTCTGTAAACATAAAAAAGTCAAATTTGGCACCAACTCAACAGATAATTTTTCTGGGTGCACTTCTAAACACCACAACCCAGATGGCATTTCTGACATCCAAAAAACAATTACAGCTGTCTTCAACTTTCACAACATTGGCAACTCTAACTCAACTATCTGCAAGGAAATTCCTGCAGGCTTTGGGTTACATGGCCTCCTGCATCCTTCTCATACTATATGCAAGACTACACATGAGGAAAATACAATGGTACCTAAAAAGTGTATGGTCTCAGCATTGCCACAGTTTAGACATACTGATCTCCGTCCTTCCTTGCCTTCAAAAGGAATTTCTTTGGTGGTCCAGGGCATGTGCTCTAAACAAAGGGAAACCCTTCCGTCTGCCTCCTGCCACTCAGATTCTAACCACGGACGCCTCGGATTATGCTTGGGGAGCCCATTTTCAGGGCAATTGTTTGCAGGGCCTTTGGACAAAGGATCAGAAGCATCTGCATATCAATTTAAAAGAAGTGTTAGCCGTTCAGAAAGCTCTATTGGCCTTAAGGAATCTTTTACAACCAGGACAACTGCCAATATGGACAGACAACACCACAGTTATGTGGTACATAAACAAGCAAGGGGGATCTCATTCCTACCCCCTTTGCAGACTAGCCATGAATCTATGGAACACAGCCCTAGCTTGCAATCTGGATCTTCAAACTCAGTTTCTACCAGGGAAACAAAACTTCCTGGCAGACAGTCTGAGCAGAAACCTTTCGGATCCACACGAGTGGATACTGGACACCAACATATTCAGGATGATAACAGCAGTCTGGGGATGTCCTCACATAGACCTCTTTGCATCCCATCTAAATCATCAACTACAGAATTTTTGCACCAGGACTTTCCACAGAGCAGCTTGGAAAGTGGACACCCTGTCATTCGGTTGGAGGAACCTCTCAGGATATGCCTTTCCGCCTCTTCCTCTTCTTCCACGGGTTTTACTGAAGATAAAACAGGACAAGCCCAAGATGATAATCTTGCTGGCTCCAAATTGGCCTCGGCAGTTTTGGTATCCAACTCTAAAAAAAAACTATGCCTGGAGCCCCCTTGGGTTTTACCTCAGTCTCCGAACCTTCTGTCCCAACATCAGGGTCAGGTTCTACACTCTCATGTCAGAACTCTCAGCCTGGCGGCCTGGTTAATCCAGGGCCTTTGATTTCTTCTTTACTGCCCAAGCAGGTTATGGATGTCATTTTAGAAGCCAGACGTCCTAGCACTAGAAAATCTTATGCAGGAAAATGGAAAAGATTTTGTTCCTGGATGCAGGCTCAGGATTCTGATCCTCTTCTTCCTAATATTACTTTAATTTTACTTTACTTGACAGATCTCTTACATAAGGGTCTCTCTTTCTCTTCCATTAAGATACATGCCTCTGCTATTTCTGCTCATTATAATACAGACCCTCCCATCTTTTCCCACCAGCTCATGAGACAGTTTCTCAGAGGAGCTAAGAACTTACGACCTCCTAGATCTCCTCCCATTCCTGCTTGGGATCTCAACTATGTTTTGGAAAAAATAACCTTGCATCCTTTTGAGCCTGCTGCCTCTTCTGACATCAAGTTTTTATCTTGGAAGACAGCTATCCTGTTAGCCTTTACCTCTGCCAGGAGAGTTTCAGAGTTACAAGCTCTTATGGCTGGTGGAACCTTATATTATTTTTCATCAAGACAGGGTATCTTTGAGGACTAATCCTACCTTCATGCCGAAGGTGATTTCCAAAGTGGCTTTAAATCAAACTATCCACTTGCCAACCTTTTTCCCCACTCCTCAAAATAAAGGGGAAAGGATCTTGCATTCCTTGGATGTACACAGACAACTATGTTTTTACCTGAACAGAACCAAGGACATCAGAAAATCAGAACAATTGTTTGTTTCTTATGCTTCAAGTTCCCAAGGTAAAGCCATTTCAAAACAGACCATTTCTAAATGGATTGCTCATGGAATCAGATTTTGTTATTCTCACCATGGAAAGCAAATCCCAGGGAGTATACAGACTCATTCCACCAGAGCTGCTGCCACTTCTGCGGCCTTCCTTAAGGGAGTTCCTACCACGGACATTTTGGAAGTTGCAACTTGGAGTTCAGTGCATACTTTTTCTAAGCACTACAATCTACCTCTCTACTCTAAGTCTAGGGCAGGCTTTGCCTCTGCAGTCTTGCAGGGCCTTTTAGCCGCCCCTTCCTCTTTATGACCACCTCCCTTTCTTTCAGCTTTGGGATTCTACCCTACAGTCATGACTGCAACAGTGAAACACGATGAACATAGTACAGTTGTGTACACCTACCATAAATGTAGATGTTCGAGTGTCTTCACTGTTGCAGTCTGGGTTTCCCTTCCTCCTGTCCCCTCTTATTTTTACTTTTGTGTATTTCCTTTTTTCACCATTCTTCTGAGGTGCATTTGCAAAGGTTATGGGACCTTTTTCATTTTGGGACTCCTGACATCTGGGGCAAGAAAAACTGGAGAAGATGGCGTCGGCTGTCAGCTTTGTACTCCTGGCGCTCTGACGTCAGGGAGCATGGATGAACAGCCAACGCCGGACCCAGACTTTGGGATTCTGGCAGACCGAGGGCTGCCTGCTGGCAGGGGAGAACCCTACAGTCATGACCGCATCAGGGAAGACACTCGAACATCTACATGTATGGTAGGTGTACACAACTGTACTTTCCTTCTGATAAAGATGGAAACGTTTTTTTAGATTTGGAAAGAGTATTTTCTTCTACTACTCTTATGGTTAGGATTCTTAATTGTCAGACTCACATGCTAAAGTTTTTACTTGCTTCGTTTGGAAATTTGAGGAACATTTCTGCCTGTTTTCCTTCTACTGATGTTATATCTCCCTAAATGCTTATGACTGAGCTGATGCTTCTTCCAGAGCAGTAGCTACTGGGTGTGTTCTGACATGATTTGCATGGTTAACATTTTATAAATACCCCTGTCCTTCAAACATCTGTGAAGGGTGGCTTAGGAGAAGGGAAATCTGAATGAAGAGGTCAAAGCTAGAATCAGAGGAGCTGCAACCAGCTGGCACAGTGTATCAGGAGTAGTGTATGACAGAATAATGTCAAAGAAGCTGAAAATTAAAATGTACAAAACAGTGGTGCAACAAATACTACTGTATGGTACAGAAACCTGGGTGGTGAAAGCAGACCAGTTGAGGAAGCTAGATGCCTAGATATGATGGAGACAAAGTGCCTGAGATTGGGGGTGGGGGGCAGGGTAGGATGCACACTGAGGAACAGACAAAAAAATTAGAACTTCACAGCAAAAGTCAAAGTATTTCCAATTGCAGAGAAGATCAAGGAGAACAGATTATGGTGGGTTGGGCACGTGCAGAAAACAATCTCATATAGGTTTTGGACAGACAGGAAGTAGGCAAGAGAAAACAAGGACTTTCAGCAAAGAGGTGGATGGTTTGTGCGAGAGAAGACCTGCAACAGTCAGGCATGACTATTGAAGAAGGTAGCAGCATTGAATTGAAAGAAATGGTGACAGCTGACATGACACCCTGGCTCCATCCATTAGAGTTCTGATGGCTCTGGGAGTCCTTAACTCCTCTTTAGGGATTCCCTCATCATCACCCCAATCGAATGTCTGTATTTTCCTGGGTTTTTTTTCAGCATTTGCTGGATGTAGTGGTAGTAGAACCCCTCCCCTTCTCTCTCTCTCTCTGTTGCAGGAAAAGGGGATTTATTTTAGGATGTTTCTGGATCAAAGAAGAAACTTCACTAGAGCCAGTCCTAGATTGTTCCTTTCTCAACCAGTCTGTGGAAGTTCCAAATCTCTAAATGCTATCCCTTCACAACCCGTAACCTCTTATTTCCTTTTTCATTTTCCTGGTAACCCTAGGATGTCCTTCAAGGATGCATCTGCAGTCATAACATATGGGTTGTCCTGCCTCAGGTAGCCCTTCGGTCAGCCGGATTCCAAAGTCTGGGTCCGGCGTCGGCTGATGTCGCCCCTTCCCCGACATCACCACGCCTGGGGTATAAAAGCGTCAGCCGACGCCATGTTCCTCAGTCTTTCTTGCCGCGTGGTGCCCGAAGCAGAAGCAGTTCGCAAGTGCCGGTCGGCCAGCTCCTGTAATTTCACTATCTGAAGACTTCAAAAGCTAAGTACCCCATTGGGGACTCTTTCTTGCCTCAGCCGATGTCAGAAAAAGTTAATAATTGTTTAACTTGTGGGAAACAAATACCTCATAAGGATTTCCACTCTTATTGTCTTCCTTGCTTAGGCTCAGACCACGACGTCTTGGCCTGCTCTGCCTGCGCTTCTCTCAACCGACGCACTCTTAGACGTCGGTCGGAGTTCGCAGAAGAGTTTTTTGGGGATAGTTTTGCTTACAAAATGCCATCGGAAACCCCGACATCGCATTTAATTAAGAAACGGAAAGACAAGGACCGACACACGCGGCCCGCGGTTTCGGCTGAAACCGCGGCTAGGCCTACCGCGAGTGTCTCGGTCTCTGCTGATACCGAGTCCTTGGAACTTCCGTACCCTGAAATTATACAACCGACAGCCTCGGTCCCGGAGGCTCCTACCGAGTCGGTTACAGAATTGCCTTCCGAAACTGGTGTATTGGAATCTTCCGACACCATACCTTTAGATAAAGCTACACCAGCATGTGGTGCAGCCAGGCCTCCTGCATCCATGTCTATTAAGGCCTTCACCAGGGCTAAAGCTGCAAAACACTCTAAAACCATGACTCCCAGAGTTATTCCTCAGGGACCTTCTTCTAGTTCACAGATTTTAACTTTGGCAGAGGACCTGATCTCCTTAATTAGGGGCTCTCAGTCTCATCCGGACAGGGGCTCCCAACCCCCTCTAGACAAAAGGCCCAGGATGGATCCCCCTGATCCCCTTTCCTCAGAGGAGGCCTCTGTTGGCTCGGATCACTCAGACTACCAGGAGGAGGCTTACTCGGCCTACAAGGATTCGGATGCAGAGGAATCTATTCCCTCAGCCTCCCCTCCTGAAGAGCTTTCCTTTGGGGAGACCCTTCACACTGTGAGAGAGCATTTCAAATGGCAGGGCTAGGAATATTCTGATTCCAGGAAAAGACTAAGAACTTTTCTTCATTTACTTCAGCATAGACCTTTGGCTATTCCTCCTGTTTTAAATGTGATTGATGATGTATATTCTGATTCTAGTATGACCCCTGACACTCTGCCTCCGGCCCCTGTTAAGCCTGATAGGTATTACAGGGTCCCGGACACGCATAATTTTCTTTATAAGGCCCACTCTGCTGACCCTGAAACTATTTCACAGGGCCCTAAAGGGGTTGCAGCTGTTACTACTAAGAACCCACTCCCCTCTGCAGAGGAGTCCAGGGCATTAGAGAGATGGGGTAAAAAAGTGTATACTTCTGCCACTCTTGCTATGAGGGCATTAAATTGTCAATTTCACATGATACAGTGTCAAGAGTATTTGTTAGAAGAAATGCATAAGAAATTGTCTTCTTCTGAACCCCTTGACCGTAAATCCCTTCAGGATCTGGTACATAATTCCCAGCAGGTTAGCAACCATTTCTTGCAGTGTGGTTATGATGCATTGGAAGCTTCATGTAGGTCAGCAATGACAGGTGTTGTCATACACAGGCATGCTTGGCTGAAGGAACAATCTCTGCCAGAACATGTTAAAGCTAAGCTTTTGGATGCTCCACTGGAAAAGCAAAAGTTATTTGGTTCCACTGCTCAAGACGTCCTAAAGAAATTTGAGGAAAAGGCAAAATCTGTACAAACAGTTAAAGATTTTCTTCAAGTCCAACCACCTAGATTCAGCAGAAACTGGCCTTCCGAGAATTGGTCCTTTCCGGACACAGAAAGATTTCAAAGGGGCAGAAACAGGAGTGCCAGAGGTAGAGGCCAAGCTAGGGGCTCCTACAGAGGCCGTCAATGGCAACCTCCAATCCAGACAGGCAGTTCAGGATCTGCATCTGCTGCACAAGGACAAACTCAATGACTTTGCTTTGACTCCGCCAACCAGGGCTCAATTAAAAGCACCTTTGGGCGGAAAGCTTTCTTTATTCTCAAGGAATTGGCACAACATTACAAGAGACAAATGGACACTCCAAATAATAGACGACGGATACAGGTTCCATTTCCACACATTGCCAAAAAGAAAAGGCATACCAGGCCTACCACCAAATCAAAGGACAGAGGCTTTGAAACAAATCTCAAACTTACTTCAAATGAAAGCCATAGAAAAAGTTCCTATTTCAGAACAAGGCCAAGGATTTTACTCCAGACTATTCCTTGTTCCAAGAAAAGAGCATCAATGGAGACCTATTCTCGACTTGTCCGTACTGAATACTTATCTCATTGTGCCAAAATTCAAAATGCTGACTCTACAGCAACTCCTTCCCATGCTGGGCAAGGGGTCTTGGCTGGTTACTCTAGACCTCAAGGAGGCATACCTGCATGTCCCTATCAGACAAAGTTGCAGAAGATACCTCAGATTTCTTGCAGGGTCAGAGCATTTTCAATTCTCAGCATTGCCCTGTGGCTTATCTACTGCGCCCAGAGTATTCACGAAATGCCTGGCATCAGTAATAGCACACTGCAGACTCCAGGGGACTCAAATCTACCCATATCTGGACGACTGCCTTATACAAGCGGACAACCAACAAACTCTGATAAAGGACTTAAATTATGCCATCAGTCTTCTATGGGCCTTGGGATACACAGTCAACATGCACAAATCAAGACTTGTTCCATCCCAAAGAATAACCTTTCTGGGTGCGGATCTAGATACAACCACCCAAATGGCTTATCTCACAGAAGAAAAACAAAGTCAACTACCGGATTACTTCAAGAATCTGACAAGACAAACTCAGCTGACTGCAAGGAAAATCCTGCAGGCCCTGGGTTACATGGCATCCTGTATTCTTTTGATTCCACAAGCAAGGCTACATATGAGAAAGCTACAGTGGTACCTAAGGAGTTTATGGACTCAGCATAGTCACAGTTTGGAAACTTTAATCCCACTCATCCCATGCCTTCACAAGGAATTTATGTGGTGGGCTCAGGCCAGCCAGTCCAACAGAGGGCTGCCCTTCACAAAGCCAAAAGCCTCCCAAACTATTACAACAGACGCTTCAGACCTAGGTTGGGGAGCACACATGGAGGGCAGAGGTATCCAAGGACAGTGGTCACGAAAGGAGCTGCACATGCACATAAATCAAAAAGAAATGCTAGCAGTGATACATGCAATCGAGGCCTTCAAACTCTTTCTGCATCAAGGCCATCTACTAATAAGGACAGACAACACCACAGTTATGTGGTACATAAACAAGCAAGGAGGTACCCATTCTTACCCTCTGTGTAGGCTGGCAATGAATCTATGGGATCTTTCCTTGAAACTCAATATACAGCTACAAGCTCAGTTTGTGCCAGGGAAGGACAATATACTGGCGGACAGCTTAAGCAGAAATATTATGGATGCACACGAATGGATGCTGCACCCAGATATTTTCCAACAGATAACACCATTTTGGGGGAGCCCGGACATAGATCTATTTGCTTCCCCCCACAATCATCAACTAAAGAAATTCTGCTCAAGGACATACCACCCACAAGTGTGGAAAGTGGACGCTTTCTCTTTCAGCTGGAGAAATCTGACAGTGTATGCATTCCCTCCTATCCCATTAATGACCAAGGTGTTACTGAAGATCAGGGCAGAGCAGCCAAAAGTGATCCTGATAGCTCCGAACTGGCCAAGACAGCACTGGTACCCACTGTTAAGGAGCTTGTCACGTACGAAGCCATGGCCCCTACCTCTATGGCCACTTCTACTGACACAGCACAGCTACAAAACTCTACATTCCAACCTGAAAACATTGCAACTAACAGCCTGGAGAATACCTTGACTCCTCTTCAGGATAAGCTATCCCAGAGAGTAAAGAATATTATTCTGAAGCTCGCGCCCTTCCACAAGGAAGGCATATTCAGCAAAATGGAAAAGATTTCTCATCTGGAACACCACAAAGGGCCTAGATGCGACAAAGATGAGCATGGCACATATCCTGGAATATTTGGCTGAAATGTTCCAGAATGGACTGTCTTACTCTTCTATTAAGATTCATGCTTCAGCAATTTCAGCAGAGTACAATACTGATCCTCCTGTCTTTTCTCATCCTCTCCTAAGACAGTTTCTAAGGGGAATCAAAAACATCAAACCTCCTAGGAAACCTCCTCTACCTGCTTGGGACCTTAACTACGTGTTGGAAAAACTAACACTGCCTCCATTTGAGCCAGCAGCATCTGCAGATCTACAGTACCTCTCATGGAAGACTGCTTTCCTTCTGGCAATAACCTCAGCAAGAAGAGTTTCGGAATTGCAGGCCCTGATAGCAGTTCAGCCCTTTATTATTTTCCATCAGGATAGAGTTTCATTAAGAACTACTCCTACCTTTATGCCAAAGGTGGTATCCAGGGTTTCATTGAATCAAGCTATTCACTTGCCTACCTTCTTCCCAAATCCACAAAACAAAGGGGAGAAACTGCTGCACACCCTGGACATTCACAGACAGTTGCGCTACTACTTGGACAGAACTAAAGTTTTCAGAAAAACTGACCAGCTGCTGGTAGCATATGCTGCTGGTACTCAAGGAAAAGCAATTTCCAAACAGACAATTTCAAAATGGATAGGGAATTGCATCCGCTTTTGTTACTCATTTCATGGAAAGACTGTACCAGCTAACATTAGACCTCATTCTACGAGAGCCACAGCCACCTCCACAGCCTTCCTAAGAGGGGTGGCTACAAAAGACATTTTAGAAGCTGCCACATGGAGCTCCGTGCATACATTTGCCAAGCATTACAATTTACCTTTATATTCCAGATTCAGACAGGCTTTGCTTCGGCTGTCCTGCAGGGTATCTTAGCTACACCATCCTTTTCATAGTACCTCCACCCCCAGATTGGCTGTGGTATTCTACCCATATGTTATGACTGCAGATGCATCCTTGAAGGACATAGTACAGTTTTGTACCTACCATAAATGTAGATGTCCGATAGGTATGTATCTGCAGTCAGGTTTACCCTCCCTCCTTCCCCTCTGTGGTACTCCTAGGGTGCTTACCTCTCTATTAGCTAGCTGGGGGATCTATTATGGTGTATTTGTTTATACAGATATATATATATATATATATATATATATATATATTTGCAAATTTTTGGATTTTTTACTGCATTTTTCCAAATGTAGCCTTCCTAGAGAGCACCTGGCATCCGGGGCAAGAAAAACTGAGGAACATGGCGTCAGCTGACGCTTTTATACCCCAGGCGTGGTGACGTCGGGGAAGGGGCGACATCAGCCGATGCCGGACCCAGACTTTGGAATCCGGCCGACCGAAGGGCTGCCTGAGGCAGGACAACCCATATGTTATGACTGCAGATGCATTACCTATCGGACATCTACATTTATGGTAGGTACAAAACTGTACTTTTAAAAGATGTTTATCATCACATTGCTATAGCCACAGTTTTTCAATTTTCTAAGGTTATACTTTTCAGTTTTCTGCATTACAGTTTGTGTTATCTACTACTCTAGTGATATTCATAAAGTGCCTAGCTTCTATCGTAACCCATTGCAGTCTACACGATATCCATTTTTTTTTCTTATTTAAACAATGAGCTTATGTTTGCAGAGTCTTTTCAAAGTGTCAGGAGTCTGTCACTTGTATAAGAGATCTATACTGGCTAGAATTCCAAGAGAACATGTGAAAGTCTTTTTTGACTCCATCAGAAAGGATTGTGTTTCTTGAGTGCATGCTAGATACCTCAGTACAAAGAGCTTTTCTTCCACATAAAAAAGTAGGTCTGCATTTAGATCTATTCAGACTTCTGTCACAGCAAGGAAATACCACCAGATTCTGGGATTCATTGCATCTATGATTCTCATTATATTTCTTGCAAGACTCCACATGAGAAAGATAGAGTGCTTTCTAAAGTCTCTTTGTCCAGCATCAACACCCATTGTCTTTTCAAATTCCAATTTGGGAAATTGTGAAAAGGGAGATCATATACATCAAGTATACCTGAATCCAGGTCTCTCATTTCCCCCCTCCTGCTTCAAAGCAGTTTATTATTACAGTCACATCGGACAGTGCCTGGGAAGCAGTCACAAGAGGGAAAAAAAGTGCAAGGTCTCAAGAGACAAGAAAGTCAGACAAAAGTGTATAAACGTAAAAGAGACTCTAGCTCTTATAAAGGCTATCCGTTCTCTGAGTCATCTGTGGCCCCAGGACCTCTTCAGGTAGTTACAGACAATACCACAGTGATGTGATACGTAAGCAGAAGGAAACCAAATCCTATCCTCTTTATAGACTTGCCATGTTAGCGTGGGATATAGCTTTAGGGCAAAGTCTCACTCTGCAGGCATCATACATTCTGTCACAGCAAAATTGTGAGCAGATGAGCTAAGCAGGAACAAGGCAGACCCTCAGAAATGGAAACTAGATCAGGGGTCTTCCAAGATTTGATCCATCTGTGGGGGATTTCACAGGCAGTCATTTTTGCTTCCTCCAAACAATCAACAGTCAAAATTCTATTCCAGGACTCAGAGATCATTGTGGTGATTCCCTTCTGGCCCAGACAGCAGTGTTTCTCCATTCTTCTGGAATTGGCCAGTGGCAATTAACACAAACTAGAATTACTCACAGAACAGGAGTGTTTGATGCATCCCAACCCCAAACCAGTGCAACTGACTGCTATGACGATAGGGTCTTAATGCAGTTTAGCCACCTGTTTTTATGGTGGGTCCCCCTCAATGTTGGTTCATGAGAAGTTTCCTGGTGACCAGGTAGAGTTCAGTTGAGTTCTTGGTTGCCTGCCTGTGATCCAAGGCAGTTATACCCGAGTCACAGATGTTTGAAGTTTTGAAGTACAGACTAGTGCTTGACAACGTATCTTGGCCTATATGAAGCTGAGCCTTATACCTATCCACCTCCCAGGCTTTTACCCAGTGCTTCGTCAAGCTAGCTCAGAACTTTAAAATTTAATTTCCAGGCTTTGGAAATCCATGACATGTCAGAGGCCCCTTCTAAGAAATGAAGGACAGAGCCTCGCTTGGGGACTTGAGACACTAAAGACTGTGAGGCAGATGAACTAGCTTATGAAAGGCCAGTTCCCTTATGAGCAAGCCAGTGACTGCAGTAGTAGGGACACATTATCCTCTGCTTCAACTCCAGGGAATTTCTACATTGAGGACACTCCTTCATAAAATGAAGGAAGAACTATAATGGGATTTTAAGAATTCATCACAGGCCCAGCTCAGATATAGTTTTTCTGGACCTGTGTAAGCATAGTACACTTGCTGTTTCTTCAGTCATGGATGTCCTGGAAGATACATTTGTTAAGGCATGATGGGCATCTTACTTGCTCATCTACATTATGATCTGTCTCTTATTCCTGAAGCCTCCAAAGGAAATACTTCTACCATTCAGACCACAGGTTCACCCTCCAGTCCAAGAAGCAAACACCACTGTTAATCTACAGAAGTTAACTGACTCCTTGTCGAGCGATAAACTGACTTTCTCCTCTCCTTATGATTATTCATGCTTAGCAAAAATGAGTTCTTCTCCTCCTTAGTCTTCAGTTTAATTCAGGATATACCATCTAAGAAGCCTTAACACCTCAAATCCACTATTCCAAAGCCTCAAACTACATTGACCGTGCCTTTTCTGTTTTTGGACCCAAGCTATGGGAATCTCTTCCCTCCTGTCTTAAAAAATTGTTCTTTCATATACCGCATTTTACTCACAACTAAAAACCAATTTTGGGTCACAAGGTAAATGCAAGTGCTGTCTGTTTCTGGACATATAACCTAACACCCTCCTACTCCCACTGATACACCCTTCTTATCTTTTCTCTGTTCTTCATAAAATATATGAATTTAAGCTCTTTTTTATGATAAATGCAATTTACTGCTGTTACAGTTGCTTCATTTAAATATTATTCATTGTACTGCTTTCTGCCCATCTGTATATATTGCTTACTGTGTTCACAATGCCATCTATTTATTTATTGTACTCCCAGGCTGTGACTGAAATAGCCCCACTGAAGTCCGTGCTTTACCCCAGTTAACAAATTAAAATGAAAGAATGAAGGAACCTCCGTATCAGCTAGTGTCTTCATCTTGGCTGCACCTTGTGGGTTGAAAGCCTCATTGCTGACCATGCCACCAGTGTCAAAAGAATTTTAACAGTGATGCTGTCTACATTAGGAGTTTCTTTGACCCTGAAATGTGGAGTTGGCCCACTGGTATGGTTGTTGGTACTGGTATCACCCGTGTTGGCCTACCAGACATTGTGCCAGCCCTCCTTATGTTGGTCCTAGGGTCAACCTGCATGGGGCCTCATGCTTTCAGTTTCTCTGCTTGTTCTGAGACATTTTGGCCTTAAACAGCCAGAGCCAGGCTACTCAGCCGTAAGCTTGGAATTGAAGACTGCTTCTATGCTTATGATGCAAACTGTTGTGCATTTGCTGAGGTTGATGCCTCTCTCTATGTGAGTTTTATTTCCAGTGATTCATTTCTTTGCCTCTCACTTTGCTACTCACCATCTTCCAAATCAGGCAGAAGGGTTGTGAGCTTTGCATGATTTCTCTCACATATCTCTTTTCTTACATATTTTTTCCTTGTCCTTGGACTTGTCACTTCCAAAACATTCTATGAAGCATAAATGCATGTAAAGGCATGTAGATTCCTCAAAGGAATTTAGGGTTGGGAGGGTGGCCTAATGGTTAAGGTGTTTGCCTTACAAACACAAGATGCAGGGTTTGAGTCTCACAAGGGATAATTCGCTAGGCTTAAAATGGCTCACAAGGGCAGTTAGCTTAGTACTAATCTATGAACCTATGAAAGGATGAAGGCATTTATTCACCCCATCCACCCAGATGACCACAAATATTTGGAGGCCCTATGTTGGCCATCAGACCCCATGGTCTTTCTATTTTAGATTCTATAGGAGGCATTCAGTCTGTCCAACCTTTTTGCTTTGGCATTCCCTTATTTGACTAGAAGATGCATCGTATTTTACAGAAGCTTGGGAAGATTCTCATTTTCTGGACCCTGTCCTGAGGAGACCAAACTAGTTAATCTAGTCTATAAACAACAAAGGGTGGAAATCATTTGTGACTGCTTCTAAATTAGCCTCCAAGACATAGATTTCCAAGCAAGGCTTGGTTGCAGTTGCTGTAGTAGCCCTTAAAATGCTGCCACTCTGCAGAGTTTGGCTGACCATCCCAGAGAGAAAGAATCAGGCTATGAATAAGTTTGGGAAGTGACTTTATACATTCCCTGTATTTAACTTAATGGCAGTAAATAGTTTCTGTTTCATTGGTTATATTTCCAGAGAAAGAGACAATAAAGTGAGATAGGCATCAGATTGCTTGCTTGAGACGTAGAGGAGCTCTCGGATTATGTGGCCCAGGCAGGTATGACCCTAGCCCCGAGCAGCATCCTACCATCGCCCAGAATGATACCGCAGTACAAGCAGAAAATGATTGACTTCAACAATTGGCTAAGTTTGTGGTGTCATTCTGAGGGGATCCAGTATCTGTCTGCTTCGGGTGACATGATTGACAGACCTCGATGCTTTGCCAGAGATGGTCTGCATCTGTCACCCCTGGGTTTCCGGATACTGGCTAAGGCTCTTGCCACCCCTACATTACCTTTTTTAGGCAATGTTCCAAAGACCAAATTACCACCATAACAGCTATATATAAATGCAATCTGAGGGTCATGCTGCTCAATACTAGAAGTCTAAATTTCAAGATGCACTTGCTCGAAGCACTCCTCAAAATGGAAAATGTCGACATTTGCGCTGTAACAGAGATCTGGTTTAAAGCAGCAGAAAGCACCCCTGTGCTACCAGGCTATAACTCATTCCACACATTTCAGCCCCAGAACATGGACCAAAGGATATGCACACCTCCAGAGTAGTAGCCCAGCATAACACATCTCAGATACTTCAGGTACAACACTCTGGGTAAGACTGTGATTCAGGTCATAGCCTTCTATAGGTCCCCAACCATGTCCCAAGATCCATGTTCCTAAGCACCCTGGAAATTCTTAGGGTCCAACCCAACACTCTCATACTAGGTGACTTCAACCACCCCTCCATCAGCTGGGAAAACTACTCATGCAACAATACACTGGCCCAACACCTCTGGAGTTCATCAGTTCCAGTGCCCTGGACCATCTCATTCTTACCCCCACTACAGGAAGCAACATCCTTGACCTGGTTATTACTAACATGGGCAACCGTTGTTCTACACCAGTAGTCAATTCCTCCCTGGTTAGATCCGACCACAGACTAATCCCCATGGAAATCCATATTTCACCCAAACCCCCCCACAAAGGTAACCACCATAAAAAACTTCTCCAAAGCTGACTTTGGGCTCCTAAAAACAGAGGTGGCTAACTTCACGGCACCCATGTCAATGGAAAATAGATGCATGACTGCTAAATCATACACCAATGCACTGTACGAACATGTACATAACTGCATGGAACTAGCCATACCCAACAGAACCAGGACGTTCTCCTCCAAAAAAAGGAAGCCAATCTGGTAGTTCCCTGCCATTAATAAACTCTTCAACAGAAGGAAGAAACTGTTGCAGAAAAAGGTGGAGTCCCAAGAATGGCAAAACTCCCTTATTAGCATCAACAAAAATTTGAGATCCCTCATCAAAACTTCTAAAGCCAGCTATGAAGGTAGAATTATGACAGACACTAAAACAACAACAAAGCCTTCTATAGTTATATTGAGAATCTCCATGGCAAAACCCAGGGTTGCTGTGAGTTACTGCACAATGGTACCTCTTATACTGAACCAAAAGATATTGCCAAAATACTGGCTGACAGATTTAGTGCCAACTTTACCCCTCTTACCCCTAAAGGACCAATCACAATACCAAATTAATGCCAGGCACCCAGCATTGCTGCAGCACAGGTTAAAGCTGCATTGTCCAAGGCCAAGAATACAGCTTCCATGGGACCCAACAATATCCCTGGATGTGTTCTACATGAACTACAGAGTGAACTGGCACCACATGTGTGTGTGCCCTGTTCAATCACAGTCTCACCTCAGGCTTTGTCCGTACTGAATGGCGCACTGCTTCAGTCATCCCTCTCCATAAATTGGGAGCGAATACAGACACTGGGAATTATCACCCCATTAGCCTTATGATTCTGTTATGTAAGGCTATGGAGTGCATCATCATGGAACTAATTACCAAGGGTATAAAGAATCTCCAAACTCTAGATCCCACACAATTTGTTTTTGTGAAAGGTAGATCATGCCTGCTCAACCTGGTTGACTTCTTTGAGTCAGTCACCAGAGCTGTGGATGAGGGCAAGGCAGTTCATACAGCCTACCTCTATCTGGCCAAGGCCTTTGATACCATTCCCTACTCAGGAATTATTGATAAACTCACCAAACTAGGCATCGAGCCGTATATCACTAGGTGGGTTGCAAACTGGCTCACAGATAGAACCTACAGTGTGAAAGTAGCGGACCTCCAAGTCAGACTGCCGCCCAGTCACGTGTGGAATCCTACAGGGATCGGTACTGGGTCCTCTCTTGCTTGGCATCTACTTCTCAGTAGTCCAGGCCAACATGGCGGGACTCTGGATGACCATGTTTGCAGACGACTGCAAGCTGGGAGCCATTATTAACTCCCCAAGTGATGTAGACATCCTACAGAAAGGCCTCATTGAGACCAATGACTGGCGTCGAAACCATGACCTTAAGCTTATTGCCAAAAAATGCGTCATCATCCCCTTTGGGAAAAACTCAGTTCCCACTAATTACAACATCGATGGGAGCCCACTGAACACTGAAAGTGTTATAAGAGATCTGGGGACACAGGTTGACAGCAACCTCTTCTTCGACTACCACATTGCCACTGTAGTCAGAAAGTTCTTCTGTGTGGCATATCTCATCACCAAGAGTTCTGCATCCAGGAAGAAAGAGGTGATCATCTCTCTCTACTTTTCCCTCATTAGGCCAGTCAAGTATAATGCCCCATTTGGCATGTACCTCACTAGACACACGCAACAGCTGGAAAGGCCACAAAAGTACCTCACGAAAAGGATCGTAGGCCTTAAACACATGTCCTACACGGACAGAGTAAAAAACCTCCAGCTATTCTCTGTCTCATATCGTCTATTAAGAGGTGATCTCTGCTTGACTTCCAAAGCCATGTCTGACCCAGCTGTGTTAGAAATGCTACATCTAAAGAAATCCAAATCCCTCCACACCACACACTCCAGAGACCTCAACCTCATTACCACAATCAACAGAACATGCTGAAGGGACAGATTCATAACCCAGAGACTGCCCATGCTCTGGAATAGACTTCCCATGCATGTCAAACAGAGCATCTCACTAGCCCTCTTCAAGAGAAATCTTGATGAGTGGATGGGAAATAGAAAATTCACCCTGGGGATCACTGCAGTGGCTCTACTTGATAGAGGCACTGGGAGCTATCATCGGGCAGCATTTTGCTAGGGCACTTCTGTGGGCTAGGATTGTGAAGGCTCCAGGGCCATTAGTCTAGTACATACCTATCAGCCTATGATGAATAGCTAAAGTACAATTTGAAACAAAATTCACAGCAGCTTCCAAATAAAACTTGTAATCCACAAAATGAAGCAGCGTTTCAGGCAAAACAAAGCCCTGAGCGGGGCAAGCTTAGAAAATTGTGAAAAAAAAACACTGATGGCTCAGTACAATTCAGTTCACTTTATTCCACAGAAACACAGCACTTTAATGCTCCACCATATGTTTTCGTTTTAAAAATCTGATCTGAGGAAGTGATTTTTAAAACGAAAATGTATGGTGGAGTGTTAAGTGCTGTGTTTCTGTGGAATAAAGTGAACTGAAGTGTGCTGAGCCGTCCGTGGGTTTTTTCACAATTTTTCTAAGCTTGCCCCACTCAGGGCTTTATTGTTTTGCCTGAAAAGCTGCTTAATTTTGTGGATTAAAGTACAATTTGCAGTCTGAGTTGACAGTCGCAACATTTATTGCAAATGTTACCATGCATCTGTCAGTAAATTTATGGATATAAGAGCAATTTTAGAAACTTTTCAGGACTCACTGTTTTATTTTTGTTTGTTTTTGTTTTTTTGTTTTTCAATTGCCATCCACATCACTAACTTTCTACTGACTTCTTACATAAACAAGTAGAGAAGAACTGAGTACTGCCTCCTTTCCTAATAGGCATTGAGGATATTGGAATGGGCTGTGTTGACCAGTTGCTTTCTGATAGCCATCCACATTTCTGGGAAGCCCAGTTGCCTGGTAAACAGGCTCAGTTACTCTTTACTTAATGCCACATTCTTGGTCCTTCACTCCATTAGTGGTATGGAGTATTTTCTCTATCACTGGAGGAAGTCTTGCTCTGATCTATTTGAATCCCCAACCAACCCCAAATGCAGCAGTTTCTGTTCCCTAATTCCTCAGCTGTGGGATGTCCCCGAGATGCTGTCGTCCATAAGTGTCCCCCAGCACAGATTTTTGATTTTACCCCATTTCCCCTTGTTCCAGAATTTGTTCAGAAAGCCAGGCTGAATACGTCATTCTTGTAACCTCATATTTCCTGCACCAAATTTGTCTCCCTGTGCTTTGGCCTCATTTTCCAGAGAAGCCTGTATGTGTGAAGCCCTTAAGAATTTTCTCCTTACAACCCATCTGGCAAGATTCACCTTCAGTACCGCTAAGTGGATGATTATTTCAGTTCCAGTAATAGCCAGTAACCATAGGTGGTCATTATCCTCCATTCTGCCCAAGTGCCCAATACTAAAAAAAAAAAAAATACAGGAGTAAATAAAAACGTTTCTGTATCTGGGCTGCTTCTTAAGATTTAGCTTCTGTCAGAGCACCAGTGCCAGCAATTGTAGAGACTCTATCATACATCTTTGATGGTTAAAATATTCCTCTGTTAAAGTACACGTTGCAGCAATTTCAAACTTGAGTCAGAATTCTAACACACTGTTGACTTCCTTGAAAGTTTGCAATTTATCCAGAGTTCCATAAATGATGCTGCACTTGTTTGGAATTTAAACTTTGTTTTAGAGAAGATGACTCTTATTCCATGTGGACCAGCTAACTCTACTGACCTGAAATCTGTGTCATGGAAACACTTTTTTGTAGACATTATTTTCAACAGAATTTCTGAAATACAGGCTCTTGTCTGTTAGTCCTCCATATTTTGTATTCCAGTAAGGATACAGTGTCCTTGCAAAGCTAATCCTTCACTTATGACAGGAGTAGCCAGTGAGACAAATCTGAATCAGTCCATAAATCAAAAGACAGTATACTTTCCATGCCCCCTCCCCCAGTAATTATCTGAAGAGACACTAAAAGCTTTCTTCAAGACCAAAAACATGAGCTGTGTAGGACCAGATAATATATTCTAAACTGTGTTGCTTCCTGGTCATTTTAAAACACTCCTATCAGACCTTCTTAAACTGCTCAACCACAGTCTCTTCACTGGATATGTACCAGAAGCCGAACAGCTTTGTTAGTTCCCTTCTAGAAGCAAGGACCCACCACAAACTCTAGTAAATATAGGCATGTCAGCCTCATCTGCAAGGTGTTTAAACATGTCATCATGGACCTCATTAATAGGGACATAATGAACATGTAACCCTACACCCTAACAAATCTGGCTTTATAAATGGTAGGTGATGTCTATCTAGTAAACCAAGTTGACTTCTTTGAAAGATTCACCAGATTTGTACTAGATGAGGGGTAACTCCACAAACACTGCTAACCTCAATTAAGCTAAGGGTTTTGACACTACACCACTCTGGCATCATTGGCAAACTAGCCAACCTCAATACAAATCATTATGAACCTACTGCATTGCCAACCTGCTCACTGATAGACGCAACTATGTTAAAGTTAGTGGTGCATTGTTTTTCAGGAGAGTTATCCCCAGTGTTGTACCCCAGAGCTGTGATTTGGGGCCACTTCTATTTAGACATACTTTTTTGATGTCAAATATGACATTAAGGGACTAGCTGATGAAGTTTGCTGAAGATTGCAAGTTTGGAGTCATAATTGTCTCCTATGAAGATACTCAGGGCTTCAAATTGGTCCTGTCTCTGGCAAACTCATAGTGTTGGGATCATGGTCTAAACTTGAATGCCCAAAAATGTAGAATTCTGCAGTTTGGGAAGCAGAAGATTCCTCACACTTTCCACATAAATGGCACCACTTAAAACAGACACTATCCAATAAGAAGCCCAGGTCTTTAATGACAGTGAAGTCTCCTTTGGCAGCCACTTATCCACTGTTATAGGAGTTTTTTTTGCCTTGTTCAGCTAATTACATAGGAAATTTCCTTTCAGTCAAAAGAGGTCATCATTCCTCTGCTTAGTGTGTATCAGGCCTATGCTAGAATATAGTACACCCATGAAATATGTACCTGTCCAAATACTTAACCCAACTTGGTGGGAGGCAGCATTAACTCTGAAAAAATCTTGGGTTCAAACTCCCTAAGTTACTTAGAACATCTAAAATCCCAGTTTCTTTTCTGTCCCTCTAACACTCTTACAATGGCAACCTGTGTCTGGCCTACAAAGCTGTAAATTACATTCCTGCTTGATCTACTACATCATTTGCAAACTGGTAGTAACACAAATATAAAGTGAAGTGACAAATTTCTATACAGTGGTATAAATAGAGCTCGATGGAGTGACAGCTGTCTTTCTCAAAGAATTTCCCTTCTCTCAAACTCTTGCTTTATTCTGTAAAGCAAAGGACATTTCTTGCTGTCTTCAAATCTAATTTCAAGAGGAAATTGCAAATTGATCTCAGGGTTAGCATTCCCTACTTCCTTAATGGACATAATTGTAGCTAGATGAATAGAGGTAGATATGTTTTGCATTGCATGGATGTCTACAGAGATGAGATTTTACTTGGACAAAAGCAAATCTGTCAGAAAGGATTCCCAATTCTTTGTAATTTTCTAAAAAGGAATGGGGCTCCAAAGTTTCTAAAATTCCCTTGTTCAGGTGGCAGACTGTATTAAATTCTGCAATGAAAAATGCCATAAACTTTTGCTTTCTTTGTGTAGTGCTAGCTCAGCTAAAGCAGTGGGTACTTCTCAAGTGTTTTTCAGGAGTACATCCTCGAATGATATGTGCAGGAATTACGTGGTCTTCACTGCATACTTTTGAAAGATGCTGCAAAACTAGAGGTCATCTCTAGCTTTTTGGTCTTCCTGTAGAGCCATACTTATTTGGGAGTATTTTCCTATATAGATTACCACCCACAATATGTCTGGGGCTCTTTTCTATTTTTTCTTGACCCCATGTGCAGAAATGGGGAAAAAAATCCCAGGTAACATGCTTACTCTTCTTTCTGTTGCTTCATTGCAGGCATGGTGTAGAGAAAGTGAGGAAATGTATTGATCTGTTTGTTTCTGAGTCACATTAACTTGGTACACCAGAGATTTGAAGATGATGCTTGATGGCAGCGCAGTATGATAAAAGAGGAGGGGCATGTAACTTGAGAGCCGGAGAAAGTTTAAATGCTGAGATGATTAAAGGCCTCTGGTTTTAGACCTTTTGATTGACAGGGATGAATCTGCTCATCTGGAGCTAACATAGTAGGAATGCAACTTCCATTTGTCAAACTTTTTCACAGTGAGGCTCTGTTAAACCACAGAAAAGTCTCCAAACCTTCCACTTGGGTCAAAAATGTGCCTTTAGCCTCCTCTTGCAAAAATAAGTGCCACATTGTACAGCTCAAGAACACACCCAATATATAAATGTTAAGCAGAGTATAAGATTTGGCTTCTTATATTCTTTCTTTACTATTAATTTGCAGTTCCTGGCATGTAAGCACCAACTCTTATCTTGCATTTAACCAAATTTCTCATTAAAACAACACCAAATGGTTAACAGTTTAACTGCATAACATTTCAGAGTTGCTGTCTCCCTAGAAAGTTGGGCCTGACATTTGAAAAATTCTGTAGTATACTGTCAGCTACTTCTGCTGCATTTTTTGAATATTTACAAAGAATTTCACACAATACCCTTTGTCTTCCTAATGCTTTTGCAATACACTGTAAGCTGAATATTATTTCCTGGTCTTGGTTTTCTTTCATGTCTACTGTCATCGCTGCTATTTGTTCCATGATGGTATGCCACCCCTCCCCCAAAAGGATTAACTAGGGTCTGTGTCCTAAATGTAATTTTGATAGAATTTTTTATTGACTATGTAAATCTTGCACTTGCCATAGCAATAGACTGACATCTTCAATAATACTCACCCTTGGCATTTTCATTCTCTGAAGCATTGTCTTCTCTCCTCAGTTTTTCATCTCCTTGATTAGGTCTATTAAGAACTGGAGAGTATTCAACAAGTGATGAGTGAAGGGGAAATTGTTCCATGCAAACCTGTATCTAGATCATTTGGCACTCCCCCACAAAATCCCTGATAGGCATTTGTGCAGGCGTAGTTACAATCACAGCTGCTTAAATAATTACAAAGATTGCCTGCAAGGACTAATTGTTACGTATTGTACAGTGTGAATCATGTTTCCTGTTAGCTTGTGCCTGGGGCGTCTCCCCCATTCCCTCTGCCCTTGGAGTATCTGTAGTTCCAGGCAACCTGAGAAAGATTTTTCTGCTAAGTTGTCTTAATGACAGTGATGGCAGTCCTAATTATTGCCAAAGATGGATGGTGTTCTTATTACTGTTATAGAAAGTACATAACTTGCTTTAGGGTAAATACACAGATACTCCTCCTCGGTATACTTTGGAAAAATACCTAGATATTTTTTTTGTTACAATATTGGAGGACAACTGTCAACACTCTTTATTCTGTCCCCTTAATTATACTGAATGTTATAATACTTGTGAAATTAGTCACAAGTTGAGACAATACTGCCAGTGTTGAGTTTGTCAAGCTTATAGGATTTCTGTTTTAGCTTATCAAACAGCAAATGACTGAAAGCAACTCCATTTCAAACAAGGATACTGGTTAGTAAAATGATGGAGTTACATAACACTGAAACAGAGTGATAACTAAACATAGAGAATTTTGTGAAAATGTTTCAAATGGGTAGGAATGTTAGATGCATGGATAGAAAAATTATGGAGAGAGAAGCAGTTTAAGGTCATAAGCAGGCAAGTAGGTTGGCTAGGATGCTAGTGGACAATGAAACTGTACCCGAGGTAGAGGCTGTTGATGTTTATAAAAGAAGAGTGCTGGATCATTCCTTATTTGGAATGCTATAGAAAAGGGAGATATAAAGGGATTAGAAAGCTGGACAGGGATTTTTGTTAAGTATTTACCATCCATGTACCAATGCTCCTACTTTCTCAGTATAGAAACCCGCCTACCCCATTAGCATTTTAATTAAACAAGAACACACAGTTCCCATATGGAAACCCTCTACATAAAGGTGGTAACAATAATAACATTACTAATCCATAGCCATCCTGTCCCCATTTCTAAACTCTTAGAAAATGTGTCCAACTTCAGCTCCTTCCCACCTCCTAGACAACCATCTTATAACTCCAAAGCATACTATCTCACATAGTCTGCTCTTTCCTTGGTACCCTCCTCTTCTCTTCAACATCTTTATAAATGACTTCCACAAATCTATCCCTTTCTCTAGCATCATCCAATATGCGGATGACTCAACTATCATCTGTTCTGCCTCTTCTATTAATACCCTACAAAACTTACTCAAGATGCCTTCTCTTCCACAGAACAATGGATGCTATGTAATCATCTAGCTCTCAATGCTTCCAAAACCAAATTAATGTTATTTACTCCTTCCAAAGCCATCCCTCCCGACATGGGTACCTTCTCAATTACTACTCTACAAAACTCACCTCTTGAAATAGTATCAGAAACCAAGCTTCTTGGGGTCCAAATCGATAACCAATTGAAATTTAACTCCCACCTGCAAATTAACATCAAAAACACACCAGAAACTTGGCATGCTATATAGACAGAACACATACCTCACATCTGCCACTAAAATCACTCTTTCTACCTCCTTCCTAATACCATCCCTTCTATATGGTGCCCCACTACTAACTAATCTTCAGTCCTGTCTAAAACAACAACTTACCTCCTGTTACAACAAAATCGCAAAATTGCAACCAGCCTAAATTCCTCCACCTACCACTGCATCTCCTCCATAAGCTAAAATGGCTAGAACTTCCCAATCAACTTACAACTAACTCTAGCCCATAAGCTTTCTCAACCCTTCTCTCTCTTCTGCCTTTAAATGCACCTACCTAACAGAGTTCTAAGGTCAAATAATCAAAATCTAGTACACAGACCGACTCATCCCCAGGCAAAAACCTCCTTTAGCCTCGCTTCTGGAACTCCAACAACTCTGCCTTCAAAAGTCTCTTCACTTTCATCTAGCTTCTCAGTGGGAATGCTCTTGTTCCCACCCCACATAACTAACTCTACTTATTTCACCCTCAATACCATATTCTACTTCTATACCTTTGACATTTATTCTCTATCAGTATTATATCACATTTATTTAATTCTAGTACATTTCTTCCTATTGTTTTAACTGTTATGACTGCTATTCTAACTGTGTTCTACATTTGTTTGTTTACACAATATTAATAACTCTCTGTACTAATATTGTAACGGTTAAAATGTTGTAAATACCTTCTGTTATGGAGCTTTTCAGAGTTCAGTTACAATATTGTAACTGTTAAAATGTTGTAAATACCTTCTGTTATGGAGCTTTTCTCCCCAGGACTCCATTGAAAACGGGTTCTTTATGGCCCAATGGACTATCCTGGTAAACCAACGGCAATAAATAAAATAAATAAATAAAGTACAGAGGTGTGGATCCAAATGGAGGGGATATATCAGATGACTAGAGACGTAATTCAAAGGAATAAGTCCAAAAAGGGAGAAGTGGGAATCAAGAAGTGGTATGGTATTTAGTCTGCTTAAGGGTGAAAGTTCTAGGAGATGGAGAATGTCAAAATGGATGGCAAAAGAATTGAACCGATGAAATGTAGATGAAACTGTGGCAGGAGCAGAGCAGATGAGGAACAAACAGAGGGATGAGTTGGTGGTGAGTAGGATGAACAGGGTTAGGGAACTGCAGGAAGTGGTAGAGGAGTTTGAAGAACAAATAAGTCAGAAGTGGAGCAGAGGGGAAGTAAGTGAAGAAGTAATGGGGAAAGAGTGAAGTAAGATTACTAAGTATAAAGAGAGAACCAAGGAATTTAGGGAATTCTTCAAAAATGTTCTACAAGCAAGGAGAATTGACTGGGATGAATTTTGAGAAAGGGGAATATCTGGAACTAGGGGTGGAATACAGGAAGGGGGTTAAATAAGGAGATGAGTGTGAAGAGATGGTAGCAGTGATTAGGTATGTCAGAAAGGGTAAAATCAGGTGAGCATGGTGGTTCGCCAAATGACTACTGTAAATAGGTAGGAATGCAGGTAGGGAGAACTTAGCAGTGACGAGAAGTAGTGCCGGAATCAGGGAGGCATGCAGGGATGGTAGTGGTGTGTACAGGGAAAGGAAGTCCTGACAAACTGTAGTCCAGTTTCTTTTATGCACTAGCAATGACAGATCTTGTGAAAGGTAATGGGATGGTGGGGTATGCCTGAGTTTTTAAGATATGTGCTGTGGTTGTGAATATCACCAAAAGACTGAGGGTTTTGGAAAAAGGTAAGATTGTATAAAAGGCTTGGGAGAAAATGATAGGAGTGGGGATGTTGTGAGAAACAAGAAAAGCAACAGAAAGAGAGTAATGAAGTTTATGAAAGAGAGAATGAAAGTGAAGGAACTAAAAGGGACTAGGGTCCAAGACATGCTGATTGAGAGGTAGCAGTATTTAGGAGTGTGCTGAGAGAAGAAGTGACGAAATAGGACTGAGCTGTATATAGTAGATGCAAGATTAGGAGAATAGAGGGCAGTATATGTCCTTTGAGCAGGCAAGTTAGACTTGCAGGCTGAGAGTATGTGAATGGCTAGTGTACATGGGAGTATTTTAGGAGACTTGATATATTGAGGGAAGAAAAGTCTAGAGAGAAACAAAAGGAAATTTTAGAGGAAGTGTAGAAAATGGGAAATCAGGACAGAACATGGATTTGGGAGACAGAGGAAGCAATAGGCTTAGAGAGAGAAATGGTTAAAAGGATTTGAATCTGGGAGAGTGATAAGTGGGCAAAAACATGGAAGATAGTAAAGTCTTTAAAAGTATCTGGACCAATAAAAGATCAGCATGTGAACTGTAGCATAGGTAATGCAGGACACCAGAGAACCTGTGGTGGAAGGCCAGTGGGAAAGCCTGGATTGTTGGAGATGTGGTGGAAAAATAAGTAGATCCAGTGATGTCTGTTTTCATCCGATCCAACTTTTCGGTTATTGGATCCAGAGCTCAGACTCCTCCCCTCCCCATAATTCCCTATGTTCCCCTGAGTACCCCAAATCTTGTTTGGCACTTGATCCAGAAGGACATAGTCTTCGAGAGTGCTGATTAGTTAGGCAGGTAAGTGCTTTTGTTTTCAAATTGTGCTAGGAGAGGCATTCATCTTGAGTGGCTTCATCCTTAAGGTCCAGTAGTTTCTGTAGGAGTCTTACTGAAGCAGATGTCGACAGGAGCATGTGGAGATTACTTCAGATGCAGTTCCAACCAGGGGTCCTCTTGGAGCCAAGCTCTTCAGGAGCTCTGGGTATGGCACTATCTGCCCTTCCATTGTTTTTACTAGTTCTGGTCCAACTTTCGAATCCGAAACTCACAGACCATATGCTTCCCATCAGATCACCAATGGCGGAGTCAACAGTCTTTTCAGCTTCAAGTCCAATAGTTTTCCTTACTGTCTTGACTCTTGCATTTTCCTTGGGGCCAGATTGACTATGACATTTTTGAATCCATCCCTTCTCTTCAGCATCTCAGTAGCTCAATGCTGTTGTTTGCGTGGCAGCTAGGGTGGTTTGGAGCCAGATCAGAGGAGCACTTCCTTAGCTCCGATTTCATCATTTGCATCTGAGGCATTTGAAAGGATTTCTGTCAGACAGAGAAAAGAGGTATCACTAAGCTCTGGTGGATCCTGTCTTCGAATCCGTCTGACAGGGACTGTCTGCCTCTTTCCATCTCAGGAATGCTTGGCACGCAAGCTCCCAGTCTGATTCCGAACCTTCTTCAGGAGCAACAACATGGCAGGTACCAAAGAAACAGACTTCATAATAAGACATTTAGTCTCCTCATCAGAGTCCGTCACCAAAGACAGAGTCTTCAACGAGGGGAAGGGTCCCCATGATCTCTCCTAGAAAATGTCACTTTTGTTGACATTCTTGAACTGATGAAGCAGAGAGGGAGTTGGTCTTCCAACATGCCCTCCCCCGAAGAGTTTTTCTTCCTCGAGGTGTTTGGGTCTTGCCCTTCTCTCACTTGGGTGGTACTGCCTGTAATGAAGTGAGGTAGTGCCAGGAGGAGTAGGGCAATGCAAGTGTAACATATGCCAGCATTGATAGCTGGAGTTTTGTAAAATGTTGTGCGTCATCTGAATATCAAACTGATTTGTACAGATGCTTGTGTTAAAAATGTATCTGTAAAATGTATCAACAGCAGATTCTGCTGGACAGAAAAGAAATATACCTGTATGTCAAATGGTATTGTAACTGACGAAATGTATATATTTTAACAGAAGATACGGGAAGGGAAGGGGATAAGCTCAGCCCAGCGAATCTTAAGAAAAATAGCCTGAAATTAAATGACTTGGTTAAGGCCATAAAGATTTTATCTCACAGGTCTGAATGCAGCCAGTGACGCAATGTATGTTAAAAGCCTGGGCTGGGATCCTGCTCTGTTGTCCGTAGTGGTGAACTAATTGCTACCCCAGGGTGTCAGAGACTGTCTTATTAGTTTCTGCAGCAAGGGTGCAAGTGTAGAAATTGTTTTACAGTTTCTAGATGCTGTAATAAACCTTGGCTAAAGCTGTGTGTGTGTATTGTGACACATCAGTGCCAGGTCCTGGTTCAGTTTCTAGTGAGTGAGTAGTGTGTGAACCACAGAGTCAGGTGACCAGATGTCATGTCATTCTGTAGCCAGCAATTAAATTGTTTCTGAATAGTAGTTAGAGATGTGAGGTGTACACTTTGTTTTTGGACCTGACAAGACACTCGACTTTCATCTTGCCTTTAGTAAGTAACATTGGGACAGTAATTCTTCAGTCAGTTAAAAAATATAGTGAGATTAGCTAAATGTTTTTTGTATCTGAGTCTTTCCATCTGTGTTTGTTTATTTTATTTCCTGTGATTGAAATTCTGGTGTTTATTGTAAATAGAGATCCAACTTTTTCATTTTTTTTTTTACTTATTATTATTAAATATATATAAACCTTTCCTTGTGGCTATTTTTTTTTTAGAAAACATTTAACCTTTGAGAGTACTTACAGATGTTCATCGTGTTACACTGCTGCCGTCATCAGACATGGGTTATCCTGCTGTCAGGCGGTCCCACAGTCGGCCAGAGTTCCAAAGTCTTGGTCCGGCGTCGGTTGCTGTCGCTTCTTCCCTGACGTCAGTGCGCCAGGGGTGTATAATATGCATCCGACGCCATTTTCTTCAGTCTTTCTTGCCGCGCGGTGCCTGAAGCAGAAGCAGTTCGCAGGTGCCGGTCGGCCAACTCCTGAGATTTTTAAAGTCTAATTTCAGATCCGAAGTCTTCAATAAAGCTAAGTACCCCATTGGGGAAACCTTTTTCTTGCCTCAAACCGATGTCAGAAAAAGTTAATAATTGTATTTCTTGTGGGAAGCAAATATCTCATAAGGACTTCCACTATTACTGTATTCCATGCCTAGGCCCTGATCACGTCACTAGTTGTCGGTTTTGTGCTAGATTTAACAAACGCACTATAAAAAGGCGTTTTGATTTTGCTTTACACTACTTTGGCCGAAGGTTCAATTATACCATGCCGTTGGATCAGCCGACGACCTCACTACCGAAAAAAAACCGCAAAGACAAGGATAAGTCAGGCATCCGAGGTCCAAAACCGACGAAACCTCTTCTAGGCCAGTCGCCGGTTCTCAGTGAGGTGCTTTCGTAGCCCCTGACACCCGCTACCTCAGAGCCACAGGCCGCTTCCGACTCCCATGTGGAGACATCTAGGCCTCTGGAAACTCAAGGTATTGGGCCTACGGAAACTAATCCCTCAGATGGGTCCGGAGCCGCTGAGCAGGCATCGACTTCTGAGGGTGTTTTCAGACCTTTACAACTTACCATTAAAACAACAGCCAAGACAAAGGTACCATTAAAGACAAAGAAACAAGTACATCATTCTCCTGGACAGTCCTCCATGCCTAAGAAACAGATGCTTAAAATGGCTGAAAACCTCATTACTCTAATCAGGGGTGTTCCCATCCACCTCCTGAGAAAAGGCCTAGGCAGGATACAGACTATGACTCCTCTGATTCCTATTCAGACCAGGGATACTCTCTACCCCCCTATGAGGACTCTGATGCTGAGGAATCTATCCCTTCAGCCTCTCCTCCTGAGGATTATTCTTTTAGGGAAACTTTACATACTATGAGGGAGCATTTCCAATGGGAAAGTCAGGATGACTCAGAATCCAAGAAAAGGCTCAGGAATTTCCTCTTATTGCCTCAGCACAGCCCCCTGGCTATTCCACCTATGCTAGATATTGTGGATGATGTGTTCCCTGAATCCAGCTCATCTCCTAACTCTTTGCCCCCTGCTCCAGCCAAGCCAGATAGGTATTATAGAGTCCCTGGCTCTCACAAGTTTCTTTACTAAAACCCTTCTGCTGATCCAGAAACTATTTCCCAGGGTCCAAAAGGGGTTAAGGCTTCCATTGCAAAAAATCCAGTACCCTCTGACAGAGATTCCAGAGCTTTGGATAGATGGGGGAAGTAAGTATACACGTCTGCAGCTTTAGCAGTAAGAGCTTTAAATTGCCAGTTTCACATGCTTAAGTAACAACAATATTTAATGGCTCAGTTAAAACAGAAAATGCTTGCAAGCTCAGAAGCTCCTGATTGTAAAGAAATGCAGGATTTATTGCATGCAGTTGAACAGGTGGGAAAACATACTCTGCAATGTGGTTTTGATTCTTTAGAGGCCTCTTGTAAAGCCGCAGTTACAGGTTCTGTTATTCGAAGACATGCTTGGTTAAAAGAACAGAGTTTACCTGATCATGTTAAGGCAAAATTATTGGACGCTCCTTTACAGCATGACACCTTGTTTGGTGTAAAGGCAGAAGAAGTGTTAAAGAAAATGGAGAATAAAGCAAAATCTATGCAAACAGTCAAGGATTTCTTACAGGTACAGCTACCTCGGTTTAGCAGAAATTGGCCAACAAAGAATTGGTCCTTTCCAGTGTCAGACAGGCCACAGAGACGCAGATACAGACGCCCTAGAGGCAGATCTCAACCCCAAGGCTCAAACAGACAACGACAGTGGGGCACCTCAATCCTTAAAGGAGGTGAGGACAAGTCTCAACCTTACAGGAAACAGTTGCAATGACTTTCCTCTGCGTACGCCAAGTACGTCCCTTTTGGAAGCCCCCTTGGGGGGGGGGGGGGATTAGCACTTTTTTCTCAAAACTGGCAAACAATCACCCAAGACAAATGGGTCCTGAATATTGTGTCTCAAGGTTACAGATTCCATTTTCATACTTTACTAAAGCTAAAAGGAATGCCAGACCTGCCACAAAATCAATGGGCAGAGGCACAAAAACAAATTTCAGCCCTCATGGACATGAGAGCTATACAAAAAGTACCACAACAGGAACAAGGACAAGGATTTTACTCAAGACTCTTCCTGGTCCCCAGAAAGGACAAAGCCTGGAGGCCCATACTGGACCTTTCAATTCTGAAGACTTACCTGGATATTCCGAAATTCAAAATGTTGACATTACAGCAGCTTCTACCCATGCTGGGCAAGAAGGCTTGGCTTGTTACTCTGACCTCAAAGAGGCATACCTGCATGTCCCTATCAGACAAAATTGCAGAAGATACCTCAGATTCAAAGCTGGTACAATGCACTACCAATTCTCTGCACTGCCGTTTGGCTTATCTACTGCGCTCAAGGTCTTCACAAAGTGCCTGGCACCAGTAATTGCATTTTGCAGACAAAAAGGAATTCAAATATATCCATACCTGAACGACTGCCTCATTCAAGCAGAGACAAAGAACATTCTTCTACAGCATCTGGCGTTTGTGAAAAAGTTGCTAATTTCTCTAGGGTACACAGTAAACGAAAAGAAGTCAAAACTAGTGCCCTCACAACAGATTACATTCCTGGGTGCCAGCTTAAATACAACGGCCCAGATGGTTTACCTCACGCCAGACAAACAACTTCAACTAACTCAATATTTTCAATTACTGGCAAAAAAGTCCCAACTCCCTGCAAGAAAAATTCTGCAGGCCCTGGGATTCATGGCATCCTGCATACTACTAATACCATATGCCAGACTGCATATGAGGAAATTACAATGGTACCTAAAAAGTGTTTGGACTCAACACTCTCACAGTTTAGAAGCAGTAATTCCAGTGATTCCCTGCCTACAACAGGAGTTTCGATGGTGGGCACAGACATGTCACCTAAACAAGGGTCAGCCTTTTACCCACCCCACAGCCAAACTCTAACAACAGATGCTTCGGATTACGCCTGGGGAGCACACATGGCAGGAAAATGCATTCAGGGCAAGTGGACCACAGACCAGATGCATCTTCACATCATCCAAAAAGAGATGTTGGCTGTTCAAAATGCCCCAACAGCTTTCAAGGACCTTCTACATCCAGGACAACTATTACTAAAGACAGACAACACCACAGTAATGTGGTACATAAACAAGCAAGGGGGCACTCACTCTTATCCCCTATGCAGGCAAGCCATGACCTTGCGGAACACAGCTCTAACGTACCAAGTTCACCTGCAAGCACAATTCCTGCCAGGAAAGAAAAAAACTCTGGCAGACGACCTAAGCAGAAATATCATGGACTCTCACGAATGGAAATTGAATCCATAAATCTTCAGCATGATAACAGAAAAATGGGGATGCCCAGACATAGATCTTTTTGCCTCCCCACTGAATTGCCAACTACAAAAATTCTGCACAAGGACTTACCACAAACAAGCATGGAAAGTGGATGCTCTTCTGTTCAGCTGGAAAAACGTAAAAGTCTATGCGTTCCCACCACTGCCTCTCCTTTCAAAGGTACTCCTAAATGCCAGACGAGAAAAACCACAGATGATCCTGATTGCTCCAGACTGACCACGCCAGCACTGGTACCCAATCTTAAGGAACTTGGCTTAGGGCCCACCATGGATTTTGCCCCAAATTCCTCACCTTCTGACTCAACAACACAATCAGATCCTGCATGCTCAGCTCAAAACCCTAAACCTGGCTGCATGGCAGATACTTTAGTCAAACAGGCAACATCTCTCTCTAAAGCTGTTATGGATGTCATTTTAGAGGCCAGGAGGCCTAGCACCAGGAAAGCTTACTCAGAAAAATGGAAGAGATTCTGCACCTGGAACCAGGCTCACAGCCTTGACCATCTTGTTCCAAACATTCCTCAGATTTTACAGTACTTAACTGAGATGCTGGACAGAAGCTTATCCTTTTCATCAATTAAGATCCACACCTCTGCCATTTCTGCACATTACAACACAGATCCTCCTTGCTAAAGCAGTACCTCAGAGGGGCTAAAAACATAAGACCGCCCTGGAGAGCACCAACACCAACTTGGGACCTCAATTTCGTTTTGGAAAAACTGACCTTTACTACCTTTTGAGCCAGCCAATACAGCCAATCTAAAATTTTTATCATGGAAAACAGCTCTGCTCCTGGCAGTAACTTCAACACGAAGAGTCTCAGAGCTACACGCATTAATGGCAGTGGAACCTTTTATAATTTTTCATCAGGACAGGGTATCTTTAAGGACAAACCCTACCTTCATGCCAAAGGTGGTATCTAGTGTGGCTCTTAACCAAACCATCCATTTGCCAAACCCCCAAAATAAAGGGGAGAAACTTCTGCATTCTTTGGACATACACAGACAGCTACGCTTCTACTTGGACAAAACAAAAGCTTTCAGGAAAACTGAACAACTGTTTGTAGCATATGCTGCAGGATCACAAGGCAAGGCTATCTCAAAGCAGGTTTTTCTTGTTTGGCTTTTAGGAGTACCTTTGAAAGGAGAAGCAGTGGTGGGAAGGCATAGACTTTTAGGTTTTTCCAGCTGAACAGAAGAGCATCCACTTTTTTGCGCGGTTTTACGCATTGAGCAGCATCAGACAGCACTGCCTAAACAGGTTTAAACTATTCCAGGCTCCACAAAGTTTGCTCTTCACTTTTTCCCTTAGAACTGTTCAAACTCTCAAAGTAATCACTCTATTCTGTTTCTAAAGCTCTGCACTTGCTCAGCTCTTATAAGGAAACACTAACTAAAGCACTACACCCTCCTTGACTTCTCATAAGTATTAGGCTCCCGATTGGTCCTTCCTGATCAAGTGAAAAATCAGTTCCCTTCCCTAATCTGATCATTTAAAAACAGTTCCTTATACTAATCTGGTATGTCCAAGGGTCAGTTTCAAGGTTACTCTCAGCTGGTGGTGTGAAGGAATTTTGAGGCAATGTTAGTAATTGCCTTATGTTCTGAACAACCCTCTCCTCCTTCCAACAAACTCTAATACATGTGAGAGATGCAGTTACACAGCCAAACTGGAGGGAGAGCTCTCTCAACCCAAGACTGGCACAGTCAGTCAGGAGGAAAAGGTAACCACCCACACCACAAATCCAGTCTCACACAGACCTATTGCATCTGCATACCCAACACATAAACACACAAAACATACTCGGAGGCTCTAAATAAAAATCTGCCTAAACAACAAAGACCTCCTAAGCAGATATCCAAGCAACAGCCACCCCTCAACAATACCTACGAATCACATATCTCACAAAATCAGTGTGCCTCACAGTCACAGCCCTTAAGGCCAAACAACACACCAGATACACTTATTATAGGGGACTCTATTGTCCGGCACTCTGATGTCCCGCTCAGCAGACTGAACAAGGAGAAGGTCACTATAAGCTGCCTGTCGGGTGCCAGGATCTGCCATATAACGCAAGCACTCAGGTCACTCCAAAGCAAGTACAAGTATGACTCTGTCATTGTCCATGCTGGTGTGAATGACCTGAGACGTACCTCCCTGGACTACATGAAAAGAGACATAGAGGAGCTCTCTGACCATGTAGCCCAGGCTGGTATGACCCTGATCTTGAGTAGCATCTTGCCCTCACCAAGAATGATGCCACAGTATAAAGACAAAATGATTAGTTTCAACAATTGGCTAAAGTATTGGTGTCATTCAGAGGGGATCCAGTGTCTGTCAGCCTGGGATGACATGCTCGACAAGCCACGTTGCTTCACTATGGACAGCTTGCACCTGTCACCCTTAGGCTTTCGTATACTGGCCAAGGCTCTTGCCACCCCCATAGTGCCTTTTTTAGGCAAGGCTCAAAGGACAAACCCACCTCCATAGACAACACAAGGATAAAAAAACTAAAGGTAATGCTACTCAATGCCAGAAGTCTAAACCTCAAGATGCACACACTCGAGGCTCTCCTCAGTATGGAGAAAATCATGTCTGTGCAGTAACAGAAACCTGGTTCAAGGCTCCTGAGAGCACCCCAGCACTACCAGGTTATAACTCATACCATGCATTTCGGCCCCAAAACTCAGACCGAAGCACAAAAGGAGGGGGAGTATCTATATTCATCAAAGATACCTACACCTCCAGGTTAGTGGCACTGCACGAAGCATCGGAAACCATCCATGTACAACTAACAGGGGACAAAACTGCCTTTCAGTTTGTAGCCTGCTACAGAACACCCTCCCTATTACAGGAACCATACTTGGCATTCCTGAGAACACTGGAGAATATGAAGGTCTCTCCAAACACTATGTTATTGGGTGACTTCAACTACCCAAACATTGACTGGGAAAACTACTCAAGCCCAAACACCCTCGCCCAACGGTTCCTTGAATTTATAAACTCTTAACGCAATGGAACAACTGGTCACCACTCCCACAAGAGGGAACAACATATTGGACCTGGTCATCAACATGGGTATGTTCCACACCTGAGGTCAACCCCTCATTGGTAAGATCAGACCATAAACAAATTTCCCTGGACATCCATATCCCGTCCCCACCCCCGGCCAAGGAAATTACTGTAAAGAATTTCTCAAAAGCCAACTTTGCACTTCTCAAGACTGAGGTGGAATCCTTCAAAGCCCCTGGGCCAGAGGATAATTCAGCCTAATCCGCATAATCCTTTACAAATACATTCTATGAGTACCTGCAGGAATGCATGGCTCATGCTATCCCAAATAAAACCAAGACTCACTCCTCCAAAAACAGGAGACCGGTCTGGTGGACCCCAGCCATAAATAAGCTATACAACAGAAGGAGGAAGCTACTACATGACAGAGCAAAATCCCAAATGGAAGGCATCTCTGATCAGTATTAGCAAGAAACTTCAATCCCTCATAAAATCATCAAAGGCCAGTTTCGAAAGAAAAATTGCTCTAGACACTAAAGATAATCACAAGGCCTTCTTTAGTTATGTCAGGAACATGTGCGGAAACTCCCCAGATATGCTCTGAATTGTTGCATAACGGTACAAAATATACCGAATCTACAGACAGATTCAGCGCAAACCCCCCCCCCCCCCCAAAGGAGCAAATGCCTATCCCAACTGAATGTAACCTCCCTGACATCACAGATACACAGGTGAAAGTTGACCTCTCCAAAGCAAAAAACACAGCATCTATGGGACCGGACGGTGTCCTAGGCTGTGTCTTACATGAGCTCTAAGAACTGAACCCTCACATTAAGTCACTGTTCAAACTTAGCCTTACTACAGGATATGTACCCAAAGAATGTCGTACAGCTACAGTGGTCCCACTCCACAAAGGTGGTGCCACAATGGACCCCGGAAACTATCGCCCCATAATCCTGACTAGTCTGGTCTGTAAAGCTATGGAGTGTATTATCATGGAACTCCTAAACAAAGACATTGGGAGCCTCCAGACACTGGACCCTACCTAATTCGGCTTTGTTAAGGGCAGATCTTGCCTCTTAAACCTAGTTGATTTCTTTGAAACAGTTACCATAGCCATAGATGAGGGCAAGGTAGTCCACACAGCCTACCTGGACCTCGCAAAAGCCTTCGACACAATACCCCACTCGGGCATCATATTTAAGCTTACCAGCTTAAATATCAACCCCTATATCACAAGATGGGTTGCAAATTGGCTCAGAGATAGAACCCACATGGTCAAAATTGCAGGTGCCATGTCTGAATCCAAACCAGTTACAAGTGGCGTCCCACAGTGCTCAGTTCTGGGACCTATCTTGTTCGGTATATACTTCTCTGAGGTTCAGGCTAACATGGGGGGGGGATTATGGCTGACAAAGTTCGCAGATAACTGTAAACTGGGGGCCATAATTGAATCTCCAGCTGAGACAAGCATCCTCCAAAAGGGTTTCATAGAGACGGATGCTTTGCCAGAGCCACGGCCGCAAGCTAAATGCTAAAAAGTGCATAGTCATCCCCTTTGGGAAAAACAAGGTGCCCACAAATTACCACATAGGTGGTAATCCATTAAGTACAGAAGAAATAATTAGAGATTTGGGGACCAACATAGATAGTAATCTCTCCTTTGATAATCACGTTGCCAAGTGGTTAGAAAGACCTTCTATATAGCCCACCTTATCACGAAAGGGTTCGCATCTAGATCGAGAGAGGTCATTGTGCCCCTCTACTCGTCAATCATCAGGCCCATAATTGAATACAGTGCCCCTTTTGGGATGTACCTTACCCGACACCTGCAGCAACTGGAGAGACCCCAAAAGTACCTCACCAAGAGGATCATGGGCTACAAAATGATGTCCTATGCAGCTCGACTAAAGAAACTCCAGCTCTACTCAGTTGCTTACCGCCTACTCAGAGGTGATCTATGCCTGACGTACAAAGCCATGTCAAACCCAGAATTAATGGACATGCTCCACCTCAAAAAATCCAAGTCCCTTAGAGCTACACGCTCCAGGGACCTAAACCTGAGCACAAAAATAAATAGGACATGCTGGAGGGACAGATTCATTTCCCAGAGGCTCCCCTCACTCTGGAATAGAATCTCAATTCATATTAGACATAGCCCCTCGTTGACCCTCTTCAAGTAAAATCTGGACGTGTGGATGGGAAATTGCAAATTCACTTCTGTGTCCCTGCTAGACAGAGGCACAGTAAACTAATCTTAAAAGGGTACCTTCTGCGACCTACTTTACAGAGGCACAGTAGGCTAATCTAATAGGGAGGCAGAAGCCAAATACACTCTGGCTAGGCTTATAAATGCCCACACTCTGGCTAGGCTTATAAATGCCCTAGGGCAGATAGCCTAGTATCTACCTATGAACCTGTGAACTATATCCAAATGGATAGGACACTGTATTCGGTACTGCTACACACAGCATGGAAATCAGTCCCTAATAACATTAGGCCTCATTCCACCAGGGCAACAGCCACTTCAACAGCCTTTCTCAGAGGAGTACCTACCAATGAAATTTTGGAGCTTGCAACTTGGAGTTCAGTGCACATCCTCACCAAGCATTATCACCTGTCTCTTTACTCTAAATCCAGAGCAGGATTTGCCACTGCAGTTCTGCAGGGCCTTATAGCCAATCCTAACTCTTTATAGACAAGCCACCCAACCTTAGCTGTGGGATTCTACCCAAGTGTGATGACTGCAGCAATGCAACACAATGAACATAGTACAGACTTGTACCTACCATAAATGTAGATGTTCGAGTGTTCACACTGCTGCAGTCCAGGTTACCCTCCCTCCATCCCCTCTGAACTAGCTGGACTTATCTATACCTTTCTATCCTATACAATCTTTGGGGTGTATTTGCTGGTAACTGAAGGTATTGTTTTTATTTTATGTTTTTTTTTTGATTAGCAATGTGTATTGCCTACCTACTTGGGGGCACCTGACCTCTGGGACAAGAAAAACTGAAGAAAATGGCATTGGATGTATATTATATACCCCTGGCGCACTGACGTCAGGGAAGAAGCAACAGCAACCGACGCCGGCCCAAGACTTTGGAACTCTGGCCGACTGCGGGACCACCTGACGGCAGGATAACCCAAGTGTGATGACTGCAGCAGTGTGAACACTCGAACATCTACATGTATGGTAGGTACAAAACTGTACTTTATTTAGTGACACTGTGTCTTTACGTTCTTGAAAGTCTTGCTGCTTGGTTAAACACTACCATTTGTTAATTTTACTACGTGTAAGTGGGTACCCTCATATGAGCCTTAAAGTAGATGGCTTTGGATGTTCTGGCAGCAGGAAGTCTACCTTATAGTGTGGGAGGAGGTGGCAGGACGGGTAGCAGGTAAGCTGTGCCAGCCCTTTCCAGGTGTGTGTGTAAAATCAAATCTCAAAAATGTGTGTGACAGCTACTTTGAACAGAGACACTGAGAGCACTGATTTCACAGAGAGGGTGGTGGATGACTTGGCTTAGAGTACCTGGCCTAGGACTCAGCTCTGTAGTGGTCAGTGGGGAGTCTTATTTGAGGCTTGGAGAGAAAGCTCAGCCCCAGGACTGGAGTTTGCATTCTCTGTGTGCTGTTATGGGAAATTGTACTTGGTGCACACTGCGTGTGTCTGTTTTTCTCACAGTGAAAGTTCCCCACTGGTGGCAGTGGTGAGGATTGAGGCTCATTGATCACTGGCCCAGAGGAGGGATGTCACATATTGAGGAGCAACGGTGTGGATATTAATTGAACTTCTTTAGCCTGTAAGCAGTTGTCACTAAATGTGTGTACTCTCAGCAGCCACAATGTAAACATACAGTTTCATTTTTTGCAACAGTTTTATTTATTTATTTAGTTTAGTTTAGTCAGGGAAGGCAGGCAAAGATGCAGCAGAGGATTATGGCAAGCTGACAGTGAACCAGTTGGCTAAGGTGTAAAAGTCCAAAGGACTGGTACATGTCAACCTGACTAAAGAAGAAATGATTTCAGCCTTAGTCGCAAGTACAGCACAGACCAGCAACTAGGAAGACAACAGGTCTGGTGATGGGGATGTGCAGCGCTCAGAAACATGACAGTTAACCTTTTTCTCAGTGGAGTTAAAAACCCATCTAGAGCTAAAGAGACTTAAACTGGAGGCAAAATGTATGGTATTAGAATCTGCAGAGAGACTGCAGCATTCAAATGCCAAATAAAATGAGAAGCAGCATCAACATGAGAGGGACATGTTGACTTTTCTACAGTAACACGGAGGTAATGGGGAAGGGAATAACCAAACCCCAGAAGCAACACAGGTTGGTAAATTTCTTCCACAGTTTACAGAAGGTGATCATTTTGATAGTTTTACTCATGTATTTGAAAGAGTATGTAAACTGTATGATGTTGACCAAGGGCTCTCGGTACGGTTCCTAACCCCTTTACTCCACGGTAAAGCTGTAACTGCTGTTTCTAAATTGTCTGATACTGATTGTTGAAATTATGACAAGGTTAAACGATGGTTATTGGAATGTTTTATGCTGACACCTGAAGCTTACAGAAAAAAAAATGTGAGTATAGGCTTGGGGCAGATGAAAGTGCATGTGATTATATTGCTTAGCTAAGTACTTATTTTCATAGGAGGATGAGTGGGTGTCAAGTTACCACTTTTGAAAGGCTGGCAGACTTTTGGTGAGGGAACAAGCCTTTAGCACGTTGCCTGAAGACATGAGAACCTGGTTGGCAGACAGGAGTGTAACTCTGCAGATGAGCTGAGGAGAAAAGGGGAATGATACTTTGCAAGTATGGCACCACTGCACAAGAAGGGGATACCCAATGCTGCACATGGATATAAGGAAACTCATGGTCGTCAGCCTAAACCGCCCCAACAGAGTCCACCAGTAAAAGGGGAAGCCGCTAGTTCAGGTACACAGCCAGGATCAGGGTTTAGATGTTTTAATGTAACCACAGGGGCCATGTAGCATACAGATGTCCACTGAAGCAATGTGGAGAACAAAAGGTGAGGGAGCCAGCAAGTGGGAATAACAGCCTGCCAGTTAAGTTACCTGGAGACAACAGAGGTGCCAAACTATTACCAGAGTTTGTATCCTTTCTTAGTGGATAAAAAACACCCCACTAGCAGGAGAGAGACGGCCTCTGACATAACCATTGTGAAGCCTGCAGTGGTTATGGAGGAACAGTACTTGGCTTGGGCAGTCCACTCCAGTCAGAGCTTTAGGAGGGACCCCATTCCAAATACCTTTGGCCAGGGTTCACCTTGACTGGGAGGGTGGAAAAGGAAGCATGCAAGTAGATGTGTTTGAGGATATCCCTGCAGATGTCTTGATAGGGAATGATTTTGATAATGCAGTATCTTATGTGCATGTCAGGCATATGGGCCTGGTAACCTGGGAAAGACCCAGACAGAACCCACACTGAAGTTGGGGTTGATGATGTGGCTATTTCAGGGAAGGAGCTACCCTGTAACGGTGTGCCAGCCCTTTCCCAGGTGTGTGTGTGTGTGTGTGTGTGTGTGTGTGTGTGTGTGTGTGTGTGTGTGTGTGTGTGTGTGTGCGTGTGTGAAGCAGATCTCAAAGAGAGTGTGTGACAGCTGCACTGAACAGAGACACTGAGAGCACTGATTTCATAGAGAGGGTGGTGGAGGACTTTGCTTGTAACATCAGGCTAAGGACTCAGCTCTGTAGTGGTTAGTAGAGAATCTTATATAGAGTCTGGAGAGAAAGCCCTGCCCCGGGTCTGGAGTGTGCATTCTTTGTGTGCTCTTAATGGAAACTGTACTTTGTTCAAAGGGCTGCATCTGAAAATACTGTGTGTGTTTATTTTTCTCACATGAACTTTCCCCACCGGTAGCAATGGTAAGGATTGAGGCTCCTTGATCACTGGCATAGAGGAGGAAGAAAGTCATACTGCCCATTGATGACCTTAATGGACCTGGTTGCACAGCATGCTTGAAAGGAAACTGATATGGTGGAGCTAATACCATGGAAGCTGGACAAGATTTTAGTTGCCTCTAGGATGAGAGTGTGCTAAGCAAGGGTCACCCAGTTGATGCCATGATTGTTGTGGCAGACAAAAAAAAAAGTAGTTCTTGAAGAGAACATGTCTATCCATCCCTGTAACAGAAAGTGTACTACTTTAGACAGATTAATAAAAGAATCATATACTTCAGGGACTTTTGCAGTCATAGTGTGGAATTACCTTGCTTATATGATATGTTTTCAGAACGACTTGACAAAGGAGTTGGCCAAGTTCCTGTCAGGTAACCTAGCTGTGGACATCCAGAAATCATTGGAGTCTCACTTGTCTGCCCTTCAATCTATGTTGAACATCTGCTTTCCAATGCAACTGATGGTACAGCCAAAGCAGCAGGCACCAGCATTGCCATCCACTGACATTCCTGGATACATCTGTACGATTTCATAAAAAGCTTCATAATGTCCATCAGTGCCCTTTTTAATGGCATGACTCCTTGGTCCGAAGGTGAAAGAAACATTGGTTAGGAGCGAGCAGGAAGGCAAGACCATCTGTGGTCACACTGCTTTTCCACCCCTCAGAAGTTCTTGACTAGGAACCCAAAGGGAGGGGAAAAGCTACAGCTTTGGAAATCCCAGGGAGTTAACCAAGACGCTCCTGTGGACAGAGTCCCCACCCTCAGGGTGGCGGTTGGGTAATTTTAACTGATGTCACCCAAGAGATGGTCAGACCGCAAAATCATGGGGTTCGTGGTCCTTTCATGGAAAAACCCTGTCAATGAATGGTTGCCAGACTGCTACACTCTGGAGGCATTTGGGAGACGCACATCCCTGCACTATTAAGCCTGGCAAGCCATCACACATGCGGGTAATCACCAGAGGCTATATTATTTCCCTTGTTTCCCTTCCACAGAAAAGGAGGAAAATTCCAGGTGTACCACCCAGTCAGATGGAATCTGCAACATTAGAAAAATAAAAAAGCTGCTAGAAAACGTTATCCAGCATTTCCCTACCTGTCAAGATCTGGAGTCTATTCCAGGTTCTTTTCAGTTGTGAAGAAAATAGGGGACCTAAGGCCAATCTTGGACCTAAGACACCCAAGTCATTTTATGAAACAGACAAAATTCTGGATGGTCATGGTACAGTCCATTTTACCTCTTCTGAAGAAGGCTGTCTGGATATGTTTGATAGATCTCCAGGATGTCTACAACCATGTCCTCTATCAAGAAAAATAAATATCTAGCTCTACTCTACAGACTCCTGCCCCCGCCAAATTCCTTTTGGTGTGTCAAGAACCTATCCTTTCCTCCTGCGACTGAAAGTGCTGGTCTTATCTTGTACCCTCTATCAAGAAAAATAAAGTAGGTTATGGGCATCGTCCCTTTGCTGTGAAAGGCTCCTGTGTGATACTCCGACCAAGGTCTTTTGTTTGCCTGAGCCTGTGTCGCTAGCAGCCAGTACCTTACCTTCTTAGTCTCTCCTCTACCCCCATTGCCCCTACTCCTTTCCCTACTCACAGTTCTCAGTCCTTTGTACATTTTCTCTTTACCTTCAGTAGTTTCCCCACTCTCCCCCTACTGTACCTGTGCTATCTGCTAGGTGGCACTCTCCTCTTCTGCTTATTTTTAGCTTTGTTTTTCTACCTCTGCTTCTCCTTTTGCTATTTCCACACTCATCATCTGCTTTATCCTACCTGACTTACTGCCCATCTCCCTTCATATTGTTCTGTTCTTATCCCTGTACTTGCCTTTTTGTTACTTCTATACTTGGACCTGCTCCTTCTCCATTCTATACTCTCTGCTTATACTCTTATACTGCCTTCCTCTAATCTACTTTCTTTCTCTGGTGTACTTAGTCTGTACTCCTTCAATCTCACACCTATCTTCCATACTCACCTTCCTTTACTGATTGTCTACTTTCCTATCTCTCCTTCAGTTGTTTCTATTTTCCTATCTCTCCTTCAGTTGTTTCTATCAACACATTAATAACACCATTAAATCGGTCAACAGAAAAATAGGATCCTTATATCGAATTAAACCCTTCCTAACTGAATCTGCTAGAGCCAAGATTGCCCACTCCCATCTATTGTCCACACTTCTCTACGCTTCACCTATATTTACCAACCTTAAGAAAACCAACCTTAATAAACTGGCTACATGCTATAATAACATCGCCCGCTTCGCCACTGGCAACCCCTTCAGAACCCACCACTGTATTAACCTGAAACAACTAGGCTGGCTGGAATTCCAAAACCTTCTGCTCATCCCCCAACTGAACATTGCCCACAAAATACTTCACCAGCCTTCAAACACCCCTATACTCTCACAACTTTTAATCCCATACAATAATCTTAACTTTCTTCATTCTTCTAGAAAACTTATGGCTAAATTAACTAAGTCCAATAACTCAGCTGGTGACTCTCTTTTTTTCTAGTACAGTAGGAAGAAACTGGAATCTACTACCCAGTGACAACACTAACCTCATCACTGCCCCTCTTCAAACAAAGAATAAAAGAACACTTGAAAAGTCACTGGCTCTGTTCCTGCACTAAACCTGACTAAATAATTCTACCCCTTCTCCTATCTCTCTCCCTCTTCCATGAACAACTATCTCAATTTTTAACTTATCTCTTTTCCTCTTCGCTGAAAGTTTGTTTAATCCTTTCTTGTCCTTTCTTTTTTACTTTACTCTCCTCCTCTTATTTTCCTCCCACTTCTCCTCCCTACTTCACCTTTCCCTGATTTTTGCTTCTCTTTATTTAGTTTGTTTATAGGTAATGATATTAGTTCCAATTTGTAAATTGTTTCTGCCTGCTAACTTTTCTTTATTGTCTTTACATTTATCCTGTTGTTTTTGTTGTATTTGACTTCATATGTTGTATGTTTTTTTTTTCTTCTGTATATTCTGTGGAGCTTTTCTCCCCGGGCCTCTACTGAAAATGGAAATATATCCAGCTAGACTAGCCCGGTCAACAAATGTAAAATAAATAAAATAATAAATGTCAAAATAGTGAAGCAGTCAAGGAGATTTGTCCATTTCTGGTTGAGAACCAGTCATTTTCAGCTCAGGGCACTGCCCTTTGGCCTCACCACAGCCCCCATGTGTTCACCATATTCATGGCAGTAGTAGCAGTGTATCTCAGATGGCAGAGATTCTGTGTGCATGTTTAGATGATTGGCTCCTCACTGCACTAACCAGGGATGTACTGGTCCAGCACAGGGACATCTTACTGCAACTTGCCCAGCAGTTGGGGATTACAGTCATTCCTGTAGAGAGTCAGCTAATACCAGTGCAATAAACAGAGTTCATTGGATGCCACCTGGATACAAATTGTCAGATAGACAAACTTCTGTAGCCCAGGATATTATCCCGGCATGAAGTAGCTTCTTATATTCTTCTCTGTTTCTTTCCCTCTGCAAGACTTATTCTCAGGCTGCTGAGCTTAATGTCATGTGGTTCCTCTAGCAAGATACTACATGAGAGTCCTCCTTTGGACCCTTTTGGTACAGTGGTAAATGGTAACTCACCTACTATGTGCACAAATTTGTCTCACACCAATTTGCACGAAACACATGCTGCAAAAACAAAGGAGGTGGTTGACCTCCCTTATGTTTTCAAGGGGTTAGCCACTTTCCACATCACTTCGATAGAAACTGTAATTAACGGGCACTTCTCTTCTGGAGTGGGTAAGGGGACATTTTGAAGAGAAGACTGTTCAAGGTTTTTGGTTGATGTCAGAAGCCAGTCTTCACTTCAGTGTCTTGGAGATGAGGGCAGTCCTCCTAGTGTTGTAGGTCTTTCAAGACACCCTCCCCGAGGGTATGATTTCCATTCAGATGGGTAACATGGCAGTAGTGTGGTATATCAGTAAGCAGAGAGAAGCCTAATCACATCCACTTTGCTTGGAAGTCCTGAAAGTCTGGCAGTGGGTGATGTCTTCCTGTCACTTTCAAATTGTAGTGCACATTCTGTGAATTTCCAAAGTTCTGGAGAACAGATTGAGCCAATTTTGCTGCAGTCTTTTTGCTTTGTACCCAAACAAGTGCAGCAGTTACTTTGCTATTATCCTTTCAGAAGGACTAACGCAGAGGGACATTGGCACATGGATCTCTTTTATGCCTTTCTTCTCACTCCCCTCATAACTTCAGAAAGTGCCAAGTCCAGAGTTATCCTCATTGCCCTTTTTGGGCATGGCAAGTTTGTTTTCCCTTCATCTGGCATATAGTTCTTCCATCCAAGGTGTTAGATCCTCATCCGCATCTTCTGGATCACCCATCTGGTCAACCTTACCGAGATATAAAGGCTCTGTGATTAACCACATGGTTCTTCCAATTCTATCAATGGAAAAAGACACCAGCCTTTCTGCTCAACATTTTGTATTCTTCACAAAAAATAAGTACTAGAAAGGTTTATCTCCGCAACTTGAGGTGGTTTACCATATGGGCTTCTTCCAGAGGACTAGATCTGTTTTCAGAACCTGTTCCATCCATTCTGAACTTCTTGACAGAGCTTTTTCAAAAAACAAAATCCAGTTTTTCAACCATCAAGGTACAGTTAGTGTCCATTTCCAATTTCCACATTGGGCAAAGTCAGTCTTCTATTTCTTTTGTAAAGATTTTAAGATTTTCCAAAGGGAAGATTCCTTTTAAGACCCTTATTAAGGATCCAGTACCTCCATGGGGCATTACTGTCATGCTTTAGGTTTTAACCTAATCTCCTTTCAAGCTTGCTGCTACTGTAAATTTGAAATATCTTTCTTGGAAAACCCTCTGAATGGTGTCTGTCTCGGACGCAAAGAAGATTTAGTAGTTGCAAGCCTTATCCTGAAATCTCCATATTTGGTCTTTCATCAGGACCATGTGTCTTTAAAAACAAATCCTAATTTTCCTGTCAAAGCTGGCATCTAAATTGAACCTTTATTTAGACCATCAATCTTCTAGTGGTGTTCCCAAAATTTTCTAACAAAAGGAGAGTATAGTCTACACTTGCTAGATCGACAACTCGGGTTTTATTTACACAGGACTAAGGATCAGGAAATCTGATCAGCTTTTTAATGCTCTCTCTAAAGCTAAAATTGGTCAAGGAGTTTCAAAAATCACTCTGTCCAGGTGGCTTTCAGATTGTATAATGTTTGCATACGAAAAGTTGGGATTGACTTTGCATGACAAACTACCAGGGTGATAGTTACTACTTCTGCTTTTATGGATAAGGTTTCTATTGACAAGATTTGTGCTGCGGCTACTTGATTTACTGTTCATATGTGTGTGTCTCACTACCAGCTGGATCTACAATCCAGATCCCTTGCATCCCTTTGCTCCTCCATTATAAGGAATATCCTTCCTTGACAACACTCAAGTGTCTTGGAAGCTTGGGAATCTGTCCCAAAGGTAGAATCTGATAAAACAAAAACAGACCGGATATGAAAGTTATGTACTAATGCTAGATCCATGTTGTCTTGTTTTTTGTCTGATTCAACATCCCTCCCTCCTTCCCTCGGTCTCTCAGCCTAAATTGTCCTTTTTCACTCTTGTCAACATGGAAATTGCTGTTCCTGATGTTATTGCCATCTGTTTTGGCCCACCATGTTAGATGTATATGTATGTATTGATTGTCAGATTAGGTTTATAAGCAGGCAGATGCATTCTGAGGTAGTGTGTGGATCAGTGGGAATTATGGATAGGGGAGTAGTCAGAGCCCTGGATCCAAAGCTTCTGAAAAGCACCGAGGTCTGATTTGTTTGGATCCGATAACCCAAAGATTGAACTGTGGGAAAATCAAGACAGAGTTATGGTAAGTATATAACGTTTGTATAACAAACATATGTGGTGGGAATGTAAATTGGTGCAGAAAGAATGGCGGACAAAGAAAGCAGTATAGAGTAAGATGTACTATAGGGGAAAAAGATGGGTGTTTCTTTGAGTGCATGAAAAGGAGGGAACATAGCATTGAAAAAGGGAGATGCTAGGACAGAAAGCAAGGATGTATTGGTAGTATTATGAAGGAAATGTTAGGACAGTGGATAAGGCAAGTAGTGGTAGGTGAAGGTAATTGAAGTTGAGAGAGAGGTTAAAGGAGAAATGAAATGCAGTATGCCAAGATAGGCAGAAGAGAGTAAAGAAGGGATGGTAGGAGAAGAGAGGTTATGTTTTGTAATTTAAAGGTGGAAGAAAGTTTCATAGTGGACAAGTACAGATGGTATGGATATATATTATGCCCTGGTTATGTAAAGCATGCATTGTTAATGTGAATGGTGCTTTGTACTATGAAAGGCTTACAAAAACTGCAGTTTTATCAAGTTATGTTGATGTAAGAGATGAAGTATGTCATGAGTATTGATGGGTCGAGTTGTTGTATTTTGATTCTTTTTCATTGTATGTGATTGCAATGAATGTGATTTAGAGGAGCGAAAACAATAAACCTGAAGATGCCAATGGTACCAAGTCACTTTTCCCAAGGGGCAAAGCCCCCTGCACATCAAACTGAACTTAATTATTCATTGCTGTCTCTGATGTAGTGCAACCTTGGTCATGGAATATTTATGTAGGGGCTGTGAGATGGGTGCAGCTTCTCTACAGATGATGCAGAAGTGGAAGCGTTTCTCTTCTTTTTCTGCTGTTTGGTCATTTTGCCATGTTCTTTTGGCATTTGGTCATTAACCGTTTGGTCAGTTGATGGGAGACGCTACATCTGACAGTTTAGTACAGATGATTAAGACTGAGTTACTGCGAAGCTTCATCATATATTCCTGAATTTGATTCACTTAGTTTGTCTGCCTTCTGTATAATTGTGAGCAGGTCAATTAACCAGACAATGCTCCTTGGCCTCCCTTAAATACTGAAAAAATAAGCACTTTTGCCATGTGTATTTACCCACTTGCATAATAAATAAAGTAAAAATAAATTGTGCATGTGTGGAAGACAGCTGTCAGTGTAACAAACTTCATGCCATGTTTGTTTTCAGCTGAATTTTTATGTGCTTGTTGTAGTTAAATCAATTGACTTCATTAGTATAGTTGATTATTCTGTTGATAGATGGCAATGCATCATAAGATGGTTTGTTTTCATACTTGCCCCTATTTTTCATTCTCCTTGATATCTCGTGCATAGATAATGTTACTGCTTGAACATTTTAAGGGGAGAAAAATTACAAGACTCCGTAACACTTTTCTATTCTAAGAGTTATTCTACATTCATATTAGTGTGTCTGATTCCACTTGTGTGGCACCTCTGAAAGTTAAATCCTTTGTGTCTGTTAGGATAGTTTAAGCTTGCAGAATATAAGAATTGCACATAGTAGTAATTTCATGCCTTTTGCTTCTGTGTCCTTTATGTGTACATCAACCTCAGTTTTGAGTTTTTAATGGTTAAACTGTTTAATTCAGTTTGTTCGCTATGCTTGTTTTCACACAGCTCCACAGAGTTAGGCGACCAGCCACTACTTTATTGTATTCATCAGTTTATGCTTAGCACACCGCTGTGTACCATTGCGGACTACCGGGCACTGGGGGTAACCATTGGTGGTTATAGATGCAAAAAGTTAAGTAGATAAATTTTCCCTTAGTAGCTGCCCATGATCTGGCCGAGAAGTCCTTAAATTGTGCTTGTCATGCAGTTTAGAGAACCCCCACTTAGTATAGCGCCTTTATAGAGCACTCCATTATGAAAGACCCCGTTTAGACCACCCAGTTATACCACAATCCTCCATTTTCTCTCCCCACTGTGAAAACTGAATTTAACCTAGCATTATTGATGGTCAGTTTTACCCCCATTACTTCTCCCAGCCTGATTGACATCGGTATCCTGAGGTTTTTTAGCAGCCACCTTATGTACACTGACAATCCTGTACTCCTAAATCATCCAAGTACAATTTGTGAGAGATGCATCTACACTAAGAATCTGGAATCCTTCCTCTGCATGCATAGAAAAGTAACATTGAATAGCTCTTGAGCTCACATACTGCATCTCCTACTCACTGTGCACTCAACACATAAGCCATCATAAGGGGAGGTACTCACCAGATGCCTACCTAAATACCAGAGACTTTCCAAACACAAAATGCTACAACTAATACAGCACTTACAGCATTCAATACACACAAAAACACAAGCCCCAGTGTCTCACCAAATAAGCCCCTAAGCCAGAGCACATCTAAACCAAATTTTTTAGACATATATGACTCTATTATGAGACACACAGACATCCCACTCACCAGTCTGGACAAGGAAAAGGTTATGGTCAACTGTCTGGTAGATCTATCAGGTGCCAGGATCTGTCAGATCACACATGCACTCAAGTCTTTCAACAGCAAGTACTGTTATGACTCCATCATAGATCATGTTGGTGTGAATGACTTACTTGAGACATAGTCACTGGACAAGATATGATTGAGCTCTGTGAATATGTGTCTCAGGCAGGAATGTCCCTAGCATTCAGCAGCATTCTACCCTCACCTAGGATGATACCGCAGTATAAACAAAAAAATGATTGACTGCAACAATTGGCTTAGTTTCCAGTGTTATTCTAAGGGGATCCAGATCCTGTCAGCCTGGGATGACACGGTTGATAGACCATGCTGCTTTGCCAGAGATGGTCTTCACCTGTCACGTCTAGGCTTTCAGTTACTGGCTAACGCACTTGCCTCCCCCAGACTGCCTTTTAGCCAAGTTCTCAAGAATAAAATTTCCAACGTGAAAATATCACTCCCAAATAAATTAAAGGTTATGCTGCTGAACAATAGGAGTTTAAGTCAGAAACTGCACTCTATGGAAGCACTTCTCTCCCTGAAGGATGTTGACGTCTGTGCAGTCACAGAAACTTGGTTCAGGGCTTCAGAGAGTACACCAGCCTTGCAGGGTTACAATGCCTGCCACACTTTCAGACTGCAAAATAAAGTGTGAGAACCAAACGAGGAAGAGTATCTAATCAAAGATAAATACACTTCTAGACTGGTTAGACAGGAAAACTCCATGGTGTTACTCCAAGTTCACCTACCTGTGGGCAAGACCCCCCTTCAAGTCATTGTTAGCTATAGGCCCCCTTCAATGAACCAAGATACCCATCCTGTTTAGTTGGACCTACTTGAGCCAATCAACTTACAACCAAACACTATAGTCATGAAAGATTTTAACTAGCCCTCCATTGACTGGCAAACTTATATGAGTGCCAACATGCCTGCACACAGGTTCCACTAATGCCCTGGAACAAATAGTATGCAGCCCCACAAAGGGCTCAGATATTCTCGACCTGGTCCTCTCTCGACCTGGTCCTCTCCAACATGTGGGACCATTGCACCACCACAAGTATAGGACCCTCACTGGTTAAATCTGATCTGAAATCAGTTACATTTGAAGTAGCTATAACACCTGAACCCCTCTTAGGTGAAATCAGGCTAAAATGACATAAATAATTGCCAAGCTCCTATTCCCACAGATGGCATTAACAACTATAGTAAGGTATACACAAATGCCCTGTACAAACACTTATACAAATGTGTTCACACAGCTGTACCTGATAGGATCAAAACAATATGCTCATGAAAAAATAAACCTCCAGTCCCTGGTGGACATGTAGCATTAATAAGTTATACAACAAGAGAAAACGTTGCTGTCTAAGAATAAAAAACAGAGGCACTGGCACTGGAAGAACACCCTCCTCTGCTTAAGCAAGCAAATAACACAACTTGTAAAATCCTGTTAAGGGCAACTTTAAAAAAAAATTAGCAACCATAGCAAAGGATGACCATAAGGCGTTCTTCAGCTGTATCTGTAACTAAAAGGTTGGCCCCAGACGTGTGCTGAACTAGCTGTGGATGGCATCACACACACTGATTCTGTGAAAATAACTAACCTATTGGCTGACTTGGTGAAAATTTCACCTCCGCCCCAAACATTCCACAAAGCAATTCCGTCTTTATCTCCCCCACCTTGCATCTCCAAAGAGCAAGTCATTAATGCTCTCTCCAAGGCCTAAAACACAGTCTCTATGGGACCAGATAGCAACCCAGCTTGCATTTTAAATGGCCTAAATCACGAGTTATCAACTTCATTAGGTATCCTCTTCACCAACAGCCTGAGTACTGGCTTTGTTCCTACTGAATGGAAAACAGCAACCATCATACCACTTCATAAAGGGGTACAGCAGCAGACCCTGGGAACTACAGACCCATAACCTTAACCAGTATTATCTGTAAGGCCATGGAACAAATCATCATGGGCCTTATAAATAAGGATATAGGTGATCTCCAAACCCTTGATCCGGCACAGTTTGATTTTGTCAGAGTTAGGTCATGCCCTTTAAACCTGGAGGAGTTCTTCAGAAATGTCACCAGAGCCATAGATGAAGGCAAATATGTGTATACAGCCTACCTTGACTTAGCCAAGGCCTTTGAAACAGGTCCCACATTCGGGCATCATTGATAAACTCTCCCAGTTGAATATCAACCCTTATAATTTCAGGTGGGTTGCTAACTGGCTGACCAACAGAACACACTCAGTCAGAGTTGAGGACTTTACCACAACCAGAAGACCCGTCACCAGTGGGGTTCCACAAGGGATCAGTGCTGGGCCCCTTATTGTTTGGAATATACTACTAAAAAATTCAGGACAAAACAGAGGAGCCGTGGCTGACTTAAGTTTGCTGATGACTGCAAATTAGGTGCAATCATTGAATCCCCAAACAATGTCAGCATACTTCAAGAGGAACTTACACAAACCAATGATTGGTGCCAATGACATGGACTCAAACTCAGTGCAAACAAAATGCATTATTATCCCCTTCGGTAAAAACAATATCCCTGCAGACTATCATTAAATAATAATAATAATAATAACTTAAGTAACAGCTCAGTAGTGAGAGCCTTAGGAATGCAAGTTGACTGTAGCGTAAACTTTGACCACAGTGTGTCTAATGTGGTAAAGAGGACATTCTACAGCGTATACCTCATTAGCAAAGGCATTGCCTCAAGAACAAAAGAGGTCATAGCACCCCTGTACTTGACCCTCATCAGGCCAGTAATTGAGTACAGTGCTCTGTTTAGTATGCACCTTACCAGGCACCTGTAGCAACTTGAGAGACCTCAGAGATTTCTAACCAAGAAAATTCAGCATCTCCAGCACGTCATACATTGACAGACTGAAGTCACTGTTACTCAGTAGTGTACACATTACTTAGAGGAGACGTGTGCCTAGCCTACAGAGCAATCTCGGATCCAAACCTAATGGAAATGCTGCACATCCGCAAGTCAAATGGGACAAGGGTCACCCGCTCCAGGGACCTTAACCTGGCCTGTGACATAAATAGGACCTGCTGGAGAGACAGATGTATCTCTCAGAGGTTGCCATTCCTCTGGAATAGGGTACAAGTTCATATCAAACAAAGCCTCTCTATGACCCTGTTTAAGCGTAGCCTGGATGACTGGATGGGAAACCGTAAATTCCTGCCGAAAATTTCACCTATGATCCTCCTTGATATGTACAGTCTTTGCTAACTAAGATTTTGGTAAGATTTCAATTTAGGCAAGATCCTTTATATTAGGTTTCTCTAGTATTATATTGGACACACATGGCTAGGCTTATAAAGACCTTCGGGTCAATAGCCCAGTAACCACCTATGAACCTCATCCTGTTGATTTGGAATATGACTAACATAGTTGTAATTATTAGCATTTTTAATTCCTGTTAATAATTCACGTTTCAGTTTTATGCTTATGTAGGCGTATATATTTTACTGAAAACAGTTTTTTTGAACAGAGTATTGATTATTTTTTTTCTTTTTACACAGACTGTTTTGAAGAAGAGCAGAGGTTGAAAAAAGGAAACTGTTGCATCTGCCAAGCTTTTCTAAGTCTTTGCTTAAAACCATTAAAAACCTCAATTTAGTACATATTAGGAAGTGTAAAACAATCAAAGCATATAGCTAATACCTGTTACATGAATATGTTTAAACAAAAATGTTAAAAATACTGAAGCATATGCCTTGGTGCCTTTTTATTGTTTTATTTATTGTAAAGCATGCCATGTTTTTAGAAAATTGTTTTCTGTCTTTAATGGATTATTCTGTTTCATAGAAACAAAAATGCTTAATAAAGTTGCATTTTCTTTTGACTCGCTGGAGATGATTTGTTTTTCTTTTTCGGGGGGGGGGGTAGACTATACAAAATTATTTTTATTTTTATTATGCCAGTGGTGACATTTCACTGCAAATTTTAGTTTCTTAACACGCCATACCCCCAAGGCTTAATTTTGCCAGTTTTATAATATGGTATATTAATGCAAATACTTCAGTACTGAGTGTTTCTCCAATGACTCCTACTTGTTCTTTGCAAGCTTGTTTAAGGTATGGTAGTATTTTGAAAACCAAGCTCAAGATCTTCAACAATATGTAAGTACTGATCATAAATTTCTTAATAGAAGTGGAATAAAACCGCTCATTTTGACATAATTTTGAATATTGTTTGTATGCTGTTGACCTTATTTCTCTTGACCTGAGGTATTTAGCACACATTCTTGCTAGATGTTAATGTTTAACAGGAAGTCATTTTGAAACTATGTTGCTGTTTCTAGCAGGCTGATGTTCATCGTGTTTCACTGTTGCAGTCATTACACTTGGGTTATCCTGCTGGCAGGCTACCCACAGTCGGCCTGAATTCCAAAGTTTAGGTCAGGCGTCGGTTGCTGTCACCTCCTCCCTGACATCAGTGCGCCAGGGGTATAAAAGATGCTGCCGACACCATTTTCTTCAGTCTTTCTTGCCACGTGGTGCCTGAAGTAAAAGCAGTTCGCAAGTGCCGGTCGGTCAACTCCTGAGATTTTCAAGTTCGAATTTAAGATCAGAAGTCTTCATTAAAAGCTAAGTACCCCGTTGGGGAAACTTTTTTCTTGCTCCAGACCGATGTCAGAAAAAGTTAATGATAGTATTTCTTGTGGGAAGCAAATATCTCATCAGGATTTTCATTCTTACTGCATTCCTTGCCTAGGCCCTGACCACGACATTGCTAGTTGTCGGTTTTGTGCTAGATTTAGCCAACACACTATTAAGCGTCGGTACGATTTTGCATTTCATTACTTTGGCAGAAGATTTAATTATATAATGCCGTTGGAACAGCCAACCACCTGAGTTTACAAAAAACACAAAGAAAAAGAAAAGGACAGACATCCGAGGTCCAAAACCAATGACAAGGCTTCTTCTATGCCAGTCGCCGGTTTGCCAGTTCTCAGTGAGGCGCTTTCGCAGCCCTTGACGACCGCTACTTTAGAGCCAAGAGGTCGACTCCCACGTGGAGTCAACCAGGCCTACAGAAACTCAAGGTATTGGACCTTCGGAAGCTGAGCAGGCATCTGCTTCTGAGGACGTTTTCAGGCCTACACACTTAATATGTTAAAACGATTTCAGCTTCAAAGGCAAAGACTAAAGCAGCTTTAAAGACAAATAAACAAGTACAACAGTCCCATGGACAGGCCTCCATGCCTAAAAAACAGATGTTCAAAATGGCTGAAGACCTGATTACTTTGATTAGGGGTTCTCATCCCCCTCCTGACAAGAGGCCTAGGCAAGAGATAGAATATGAATCTTCAGGTCAGGTTTCCATTTCATCTGATTCCTCTTCTGATCAGGAATACTCTCTTCCTCCTTATGAGGATTCTGATGCTGAAGAATCTATTCCCTCAGCTTCTCCAACTGAGGATTATTCTTTTGGGGAAACACTGCATACCATGCGGGAACATTTCCACTGGGAGAGCCAAGATTATTCAGAATCTAAGAAAAGGCTCAGAGACTTTCTTTTACTGCCGCAGCACAGGACCCTTGCTATTCCACCTGTGCTAGACATTGTATATGATGTATTTTCAGAGTCCAGTCTGACTCCTGACTCCTTACCTCCAGCTCCTGTTAAGCCAGACAGATACTACAGGGTTCCAGACTCACACAAATTTCTTTTTAAAAACCCTGCTGCTGACCCAGAAACTATCTCTCAGGGTCCCAAGGGGGTCAAGACTTCCACTGCAAAAAACCCTACCCCCACTGACCGAGATTCCAGAGCACTGGACAGATGGGGAAAAAAGATTTACACTTCTGTTACCTTGGCTATAAGGGCTTTAAATTGTCAGTTTCATATGCTTAAATATCAGCAATACATTATGTCACTGCTTAAACAGAAAATGTTGACAAATTCTGAATGTGCAGAAAATAAAGAAATGCAGGATTTATTGCATGCAGCTGAACAAGTTGGAAAGCATACTTTACTATGTGGTTTTGATTCTTTGGAGGCCTCCTGCAGAGCCGCTGTTACGGGTTCTGCCATTAGGATGCATGCTTGGTTAAAGGAACAGAATCTGCCTGATCATATTAAAGCAAAATTATTAGATGCTCCATTACAGTATGATACCTTGTTTGGTGTTAAAGCAGAAGAGGTGTTGAAGAAAATAAGAGGACAAAGCCAAATCTATGCAGTCAATGATTTCTTACAGGTACAGCCTCCAAGATTTAGCAGATACTGGCCTACAAAGAATTGGTCCTTTCCAGTGTCAGGCCACAAAGAGGCAGATACAGATGCCCTAGAGGCAGATTTAGCAAGGTTCATAGGTTCATACTAGGCTATCTGCCCAAGGGCATTTATAAGCCTAGCCCATAGTTATGTGGCTTTCGCCACCCCTTTAGTTTGAATAAAAACTATGCCTATCATTTTTCTGTGCCTCTGTCAAGCAGTGACACTGAAGTAATCCCTGGGGTATATCTGCGATCTCCCATCCATTGGTCAAGATTCCTCTTGAACAAGGCCAGCGAGGTGCTCTGCCTCACATGTACCGGGATTTTGTTCCACAGCATAGGGAGTCTCTGGGTGATGAATCTGTCCCTCCAGCACGTTCTATTTATAACCGTGTCAAGGTTTAAGTCTCCGCCCTTGTGGTTCTGAGGGATCTAGATTTTTGAGGTGAAGCATATTCATCAAATCTGGGTTTGACATGGCCTTATATGTCAGGCACAGGTCACCTCTGAGCAAGCGGTATGAGACTGAATAAAGCTGGAGTTCTTTCAGTCGGGCAGCATAAGACATATTTTGAGACCCTTTATCCTTTTGGTGAGGAACTTTTGGGGCCTTTCAAGCTGCATCAGGTGTCTGGTCAGATACATTCGAACGGGCATTGTACTCAATCATAGGTCTAATGAGTGATGAGTACAGGGGGACGATGACCTCCCTTGATCTAGATGTGAATCCCTTCATGATCAGGTGGGCAATATAGAAGGTTTTCCTAACTACTTTAGCAACATGAGTGTCAAACGAAAGACTACTGTCAACTTGGGTCCCCAGATCCCTGATGACTTTTTCTGTGCTCAGTGGATTGTCACCTATATGGTAGCTAGGGGTAACCTTGTTTTTCCCGAAGGGTATGACTATGCATTTTTGGCGTTTAACTTCAGGCCATGGCTCTGGCACCAGTTATCCGTTTCTGTGAGGCCCTTCTGGAGGATATCTGTGTTTTCGACTATGGCGCCCAGTTTGCAGTCATCTGCAAACTTTGTCAGCCATAACCCTCCTGTGTTTGCTTGTACTTCAGAAAAGTAGATGCCGAACAAGAGTGGACCCAGGACTGAGCCCTGTGGGACACCACTTGTGACAGGCTTTGAGTCTGACATGGCTCCAGCAACTCTGACCCTGTGGGTTCTGTCGCTTAGCCAGTTTGCAACCCATCTTGTGATGTATGGGTTTACATTCAAGCTGATGAGTTTTTCGATGATACCTGAGTGGGGTATTGTGTGAAGGCCTTTGCCAGGTCGAGGTAGGCTGTATGGACTGCCTTTCCCTCATCAATGGCCTTGGTGACTGTCTCGAAAAAAGTCAACCAAGTTTAAGAGGCAGGATCTGCCTTTGACAAAGCCAAACTGGGTTGGATCCAAAGTCTGCAAGTTCCCTATGTCTTTATTTATGAGTTCCATTATGATCCTCTCCATGGCTTTGCAGATAAGGCTTGCCAAGCTAATGGGGCGGTAATTTCCAGGGTCTGTGGAGGCACCGCCCTTATGAAGTGGGACCACAGTCGCCATGCCACTCCTTGGGTACGTATCCTGAGGTGAGGCTAAGATTAAACAGCTGTCCTAACTGTGGGTTTAATTCCTCGTTGAGTTCATGAAGCACACAGCCGGGGACACCATCCGGTCCCATGGATGCTGTGTTTTTGCCTTAGTGAGGGCAGTTCTCACCTGGGCGTTGGAGATGTTTGGGGGCTACAATCCTCTGGAATAGATATCTCTCCTTTTGGGGGAGGGGAGAAGTTTGCACTGAACCTGTCAGCCAGTATGTTAGCAATGTGTGTAGGTTCAGTAATTTTCACATCATTTTGAACTAATTCTGAGCATATCTGGGAGTTTCCTCCTAGGTTTCTAACATAGCTAAAGAAGGCCTTATGATTGTCTTTAGAGTCCTTGGCGATTTTTCTCTCAAAATTTGCCTTGGATGATTTTATGAGAGCTCTTAGTTTTTACTTATAATGATCAAAGGTGTCTTACCTTTCAAGGATTTTGCTCTATCTTGTAGTAGCTTCCTCCTTTGTTGTAGAGCTTGTTTATGGCTGGGGTCCACCAGACTGGACGCTTGCCTTTGGTACAGAGAGTCTTAGTTTTGTTTGGGATTGCCTGATCCATGCAGTCCTGTAGGTGCTGGTAGAAGGCATTTGTAAGTGATTCAGCGGTTTGAGTAATGTTTACCACTGGCTCAGGGGCCTTAAAGGAGACCACACTAGTTTTTAGAAGTGTGAAATCGGCTTTTGAGAAGTTTTTCACTGTGGTCTTTTTTTGTTTCAGGTGGGGCGGGATGAGGACCTCCAGCGAGATTAGTTTATGATCTGATCTCACCAGTGAGGGGTATACTTCGGTGTTGAACATTTTGATCCCATGTTCGTGATGATGAGATCAAGTATGTTTTCACCTCTTGTGGGGATGGTGACTAGTTGTTCCATGGCATTTGAGTTTATGAACTCCAGGAATCTTTGGGTTAGAGTGTTCGGGCTTGAGTAGTGTTCCCAGTCTATATTAGGGTAGTTGAAGTCACCTAGTATGATGGTGTTTGGAGATACATTTATCCCCTCCAATGTTTTCAGGAAGGCCATGTGAGGTTCCTGAGTTTGAGAGGGTGGCCTGTAACATGCTACAAATTGCAGAGCAGTCTTGCCTATGGTTAATTGCACCTGGATGGTCTCAGATGCATCGTGCGTTGCCACCAACCTTGAGGTGTGGGTGTCCTTTATGAATATGGACACCCCCCCTCCTTTCTTGGTGTTGTCCGGATTTTGGGGCCGGAAGTATGATATGAGGTGAAACCTGTTAGTGCTGGGGTGCTCTCAGGAGCCTTGAACCAGGTTTCTGTCACAGCACAGACATCGATGTTCTCCATATTGAGAAGGGCCTCGAGTGCGTGCATCTTGAGATTGAGACTTCTGGCATTGAGCAGCATTACCCTTAGTTTTTTCCTTTTGGTGTTCTAGGGTGGTAGGTTTAGAATTTGAGCCTTGCCTAAAAAGGCACTATGGGGTGGCAAGAGCCTTTGCCAATATCCGGAAGCCCAGGGTGACAGGTGCAAGCCGCCTTGGGCAGCGTGGCTTGTCCAGCATGTCATCCCAGGCAGACAGACATTGGATCCCTTTGAATGACACCAGAATTTAAGCCAATTATTAAAGCTGATCATCTTATCACTGTATTGTGGCATCATTCTAGGTGAAGGTAGGATACTGCTCAAGGTCAGGGTCATACCTGCCTGGGCTACATAATCAGAGAGCTCCTCGACGTCCCTTTTCATGTAGTCCAAGGAGGTACGTCTCAGGTCGTTGACACCAGCGTGGACAATGACTGAGTCGTACCTGCTGTTCAGAGACCTGAGTGCTTGCGTTATGTGGCGGATTCTAGCCCGACAGGCAGCTTACTGTGACCTTCTCCTTACTCAGTCTGGTGAGCGGGACGTCAGTGTGTCTGACTATGGAATCACCAATGACAAGTGTCTCTGGCATTTTGTTTGGCCTTAAGGGCTGTGACTGTTTGACACTCTGACTGTGTGGTCTATGTGTTGCATGTGTTGGGTCGTGAGGTGGTATTTGTTTGGGTGTCTGCTTTGGTGGCCTCTGCTGTTTTGGTAAATTTATGACCAGAGCCTCCGAGTATGTCTTTGTGTGAGTATGTGTATGATTTGAAGTTGTGATGGTACCATGTGTGACTGGGTATGTATTGTGTGTGGTTGCCTTCTCCTCCTGTCTGGTCTTGCCAGTCCTATGTTGAGAGAGCTCAGCCTCCAGTTTGGCCGTATAGTTGCATCTCTCGCATGTATTTGTGTTTTGTGGGAGAAGGAGAGGATTGTTCTGTGTACATGAGGCAATTGTAACATTGCCTCAATATTCCCAGGTTCACCAGTTGAGCTGGAGAGGACACTAGCAACTGATCCTCGACATACTAGAAGTAGTAGATAAAGAACTTTCAAAGGACTCCGGGGAAGTGGGTTTTGGGCTGGTGGGGTACTATCTATAATAAGAGTGCTTTATCAAGGTGCAAGTACTGTAGGAGTAAGTGCTAGGCTTTACAGATAGAGAATAGTCTACTTGGGAATCAAGTAGAGATGAACTTTTCAGTTATAGGATATGCTGGTTAGATCAGCAGTACAGTTTAGCGTGTTTTATATCAGGGGGCTGAAGGGAGCTAGGAATTGGCCCAAAACGACCAATGGACTACTAGTTTCTGGCTGAAACTTCACCAAATCGCACAAAAAGGCCGCTCAGTGCTTCCCACTCCCACTGGTAAGCAAAGAAACTTCCCTCCTTCCTAATAAGGCAATGGATCAGTAACAGGAACTAAAAACAAAGCCCAGGGATCAGCAACTCTGAAACTGGACTACTCTAGTTCAGTAAAGTGGGAAGACAAGAGATTTTTTTGTTTTATTACAGAGATAAGGAAAAAACAGACAGTAAATGCTATAAATGCTGTAAATCGGCTAGCGCACTTTAGTGTGTAGCCTACAGAAACAATTTGCAACAATTAGTAACTTAAAGTGCAATAAACAGTGTAAAATGCAGAAATCACTTAAAGTAGCAGTAAAACAGGCGAAATGCAGTCGCTAGCTTAATAACAGTGGGAAAGCCACAAAAATACTTATATCTGGTAGAAAGTCACTCTTTTAGCTCTCTGCTGCTTGGATCACTCTGCAGGCCACCACAAGGATCTGTGCAGAGTTGGTACAAGCTGGAAAACACGTGTTTAGCGTGTTTTATAGCAGGGGGCTGAAAGGAGCTAGGAATTGGCCCAAAACGACCAATAGACTACTAGTTTCTGGCTGAAACTTCACCAATTCGGACAAAAAGGCTGCTCAGTGCTTCCCACTCCCACTGGTAAGCAAAGAAACTTCCCTCCTTCCTAATAAGGCAATGGATCAGTAACAGGAACTAAAAACAAAGCCCAGGGATCAGCAACTCTGAAACTGGACTACTCTAGTTCAGTAAGGTGGGAAAACAAGATCTAAACAATGGGGTGCTTCTACCTCCAAAAGCGGAGAACACAAGTCACAGCCATACAGAAAGCAGTCCCAGTGACTTCCCCCTGCCAGCGCCAAGCACTTATCTTCTGGCAGCTCCTTTAGGGGGAAGACTAGCACTTTATTCTCAAAACTGGCACCTAATCACCCAGGACAAATGGGTGTTGAACATAGTGTCACAAGGTTACAGGTTCCACTTTCTCACCCTGCCAAGGGCAAACGGTATGCCAGACCTGCCAAAAAATCAGTGGGTAGAGGCACAAAAGCAAGTTTCATCCCTCATGGACATGAGGGCCATTCAGCAAGTACCACAGCAAGAGCAGGGACAAGGATTTTACTGAAGACTTTTCTTGGTTCCCAGAAAGGACAAAGCCTGGAGGCCAATACTGGACCTATGTATTCTAAACACATACCTGGATATTCTAAAATCCAAAATGTTGACACTGCAGCAGCTTCTGCCCATGCTGAGCAAGAAGGCTTGGCTTGTAACTTTAGAGAGGCATATCTACATGTCCCCATCAGACAATCATGCAGAAGATACCTCAGATTCATAGCTGGCTAAATGCACTACCAATTCTCTGCACTGCCCTTTGGCTTATCTACTGCGCCCAGGGTCTTCACAAAATGCCTGGCACCAGTAATTGCATTTTGCAAACAAAGAGGAATACAAATATATCCTTACTTGGATGACTGCCTTATTTAAGCAGAGAACAAGGACATACTACAGCATCTGGCCTTTGTAAAAATATTATTAACATGCCTAGGGTACACAGTAAATGAAAAGAAATCAAAACTAGTACCCTCTCAAGAGATAACATTCCTGGGTACAAGCTTAAATACAACTGCCCAGATGGCTTATCTCACGCCAGACAAACAAAGGCAACTTACTACTTATTTCAAAACATTGGCAACAAACACCCAGTTAACTGCAAGAAAAATTCTGCAGGCTTTGGGCTTCATGGCATCTTGCATTCTTCTAATTCCATATGCAAGACTGCATATGAGGAAACTACAATGGTATCTAAAAAGTGTTTGGACTCAACATTGCCACAGCCTGGAAACAATTATTACACTCATTCCCTGCCTGCAACAGGAGATTTGATGGTGGGCAAAGGCCTGTCACCACAGCAAGGGACAGCCATTCACCACACCCCCAGCCAGGCAGACATTGACAACAGATGCATCAGATTATGCCTAGGGGGCCCACATGGCAGGAAGATGTATTCAAGGCTCATGGTCCACAATTCAAATGCATCTGCATATCAATCAAAAAGAGATGCTAGCTGTTCAAAATGCCCCGACAGCCTTCCAGGATCTACTTCATCCAGGACAACTGCTGATAAAGACGGACAATACTATAGTCATGTGGTACATAAACAAGCAGGGAGACACGCATTCCTACCCCCTTTGCAGACTAGCTATGGCTTTGTGGGACACAGCATTGACTTACCAAGTATATCTGCAAGCACATTTCCTGCCAGGAAAGATAAATACTCTGGCAGATGAACTAAGCAGAAACCTCATGGATCCCACGAGTGGAAATTGGATCCACAAGTCTTCAACACGATAGCAAGGAATTGGGGATGCCCAGACATAGATCTATTTGCCTTCCCTCACAACTGCCAAGTACAGAGATTCTGCACAAGGACTTATCACAAGCAAGCATGGAAAGTGGATGCTCTGTCTTTCAGCTGGAAAAACTTAACAGTATATGCCTTTCCCCCACTGCCTCTCCTCCCCAAGGTACTCCTAAAGGTCAGACAAGAGAAGCCAAAAATGATACTGATTGCCACAGACTGGCCACACCAGCACTGGTACCCAATCCTAAGGAACTTGGTTCAATGCCCAGCATGGGCATTACCTCAAATTCCTCATTTACTGACCCAACAAAACAATCCGATCCTGCACAGCCAACTCAGGACCTTAAATCTGGCAGCATGGCAGATAATGTAGCTTTTCAAAACACACCTCTCTCTAAAGCTGTGATGGATGTTATCTTGGAGGCCAAGAGGCCCAGTACCAGAAAATCTTATGCAGAAATAGGGAAGAGATTCTGTGCTTGGAACCAGGCACAAGGAATTGACATGATTGTACCAAATATCCCTCAGATTTTGCAATACTTAACTGAGATGCTGAATAAAGGCCTATCCTTTTCATCAATTAAGATTCATGCCTCTGCCATTTCAGCTCATTACAATACAGAGCCACCTATTTTTTCTCATCCTTTATTAAGGCAGTACCTCAGAGGAGCTAAAAACTTACGGCCTCCAAGGAGATCACTAATTCCTGCATGGGACCTCAATTATGTCTTGGAAAAACTCACTCTTCCTCCTTTTGAGCCAGCCGCTACAGCTGATATAAAATTTTTATCATGGAAAACAGCTCTGCTCCTAGCAATAACCTGTGCAAGACGAGTCTCAGAGCTACAGGCACTCATGGCTGTGGAACCTTTTATCATTTTCCATGCAGATAGGGTTTCTCTAAGGACAAACCCCACATTTATGCCTAAGGTAGTGTCCAGTGTGGCCCTCAACCAAACTATTCATTTGCCTACCTTTTATCCAGACCCTCAGAATAAGGGTGAGAAACTTCTGCATTCTTTGGACATACACAGACAGTTGCGCTTCTACTTGGACAGAACCAAAACTTTCAGAAAGACTGAGCAATTACTGGTAGCATATGCTGCAGGATCACAAGGAAAGGCTATCTCAAAGCAGACTATTTCAAAGTGGATAGATCACTGCATTCATTTATGCTATTCTCAACATGGCAAATCAGTGCCTAAGGGCATTAGGCCACATTCAACCAGAGCAGCAGCCACTTCAGCAGCCTTCCTCAGAGGAGTGCCAACCAAAGACATTCTAGAGGCTGCAACCTGGAGTTCAGTGCACACTTTTATAAAGCACTACCACTTAACGCTCTGCTCCAAATCCAGGGCAGGCTTTGCCATTGCAGTTCTGCAGGGCCTCATAGCCGCTCCTAATTCTATTTTGTTCCAGCCTCCGACCTTAGCTTTGGGATTCAACCCAATTGTAATGACTGCAACAGTGAAACACGATGAACATAGTACAGTTGTGTACCTACCATAAATGTAGATGTTCGAGTGTATTCACTGTTGCAGTCCAGGTTACCCACCCACCACCCCCCTTATCTTTGCTGGACCTTATCTGTACTTCTCTATTCTATACAACCTATGTGGTGTATTTGCTTGTAGATGAAGGAAACATGTTTCTTGGTGCATGCATGCTTTATTGACATATTTTTAGCCTGCCCTTTTGTGGGCACCTGATATCTGGGGCAAGAAAAACTGAAGAAAATGACGTTGGCTGCATCTTTTATACCCCTGGCAACCGACGCCAGACCTAGACTTTGGAATTTGCCAGCAGGATAACCCAATTGTAATGACTGCAACAGTGAATACACTCAAACATCTACATTTATGATAGGTACACAACTGGACTTTAGAAAGAGTTTCTATTAAAAATATATATATGTTCATACATCACTTCCCTCAATAATTTCAGTATCCTTCTGTAAGCAGAGTTATCATTGTAGTGAGAGCCACAGAAATACTTGGGTATATCCCATCATAGCCTTCTGTTTTTAAATATGTGCCATTTCCTAACAACTTATACTGCTGATTTTTTTTCTTGGTAGCCCCTGTGTGGTGTGCATTACTGTTAATGGAATTTGATTAAAGTGAGAAGCTGTGCATACATTATTAGCTTCACAAGTTGAGCATCTAAATATTACATTCATAATGTAGCCAGATTAATATGATAACACTATCCAGGGTTGTGTGTTTAAACAGTCTGTCCATTTATGTTCCACATTTATCAAATAAAGTGTAGTTTACAGTAAATAGCTGTTATTTTTGTCACCTGAATTATTTTATTTACTGTATTCAGAATGTAGTGTGTGTCAAGAAATGTAATGGCAAGATGTTAATAAAAAGTTTGTGTCACCTTTATAAATGTTCTCAGTTTATCACACTACAAAATCAAGATGAGTAAGTCATTGCCAGAAATTATGGCTTTTTTGTAATTTGGTATTTTTTTTTCTCAGAATGTGCAATAAACAAGCCTATATGAACTATTATTATTTTGTGAACAATTCTTTTGTTAGTAGGATTAATAGGCTGACACCCCCCCCCACACACACACACAAACACATATGACGGTTCAGCTGTGACCCAGGAGTATAATACGAATTGCAAATTTTTTTTAATATAAAGAAGAATCTCTTACCCACTTTAACTGACTATTTGGGGCTTTTTTTTTAACCTGTTTACAAAATTGTTTGACATATTCAAGGAGGTGCACTTCTAACACACACGAATGTCACAGATTACAAAAAAATCTCAGTGTTGTACCAAAACTTCCAGAGCAAATTCTCCCAACCTCACTGATGGAAAATGGATTAAACTAGTGTAGTCATATGCAGGAGAAGCTGCATGTTATTAAACTCACGATTTCTTTCAGTTACTTTCTTTTTGTGTCTCAGTACATGAGCCTGCACAGATCTCTCAAGATTTCTTACAAGAAGGTGCAGAGAGCTGTACTAAGTCAGCTATCCAGCAGTGAACTCAACAGCTATAAAATTTTCAAAAATCAAAAAGTCGACAAAGCAGCTGAACAACAAAATAGATCAAAAAACTGCTCTAGGCTTGGAAAATACGAAACCACGGGTTTCGTATTTTCCAAGCCTAGAGCAGTTTTTTGAGCTATAAAGTTTTATTTATTGACTTTAAGGGTGTCCTTCTATAAGAGGAGGGTGAAGGCCATTGGGTTAGGGAAGAGTTAAGGATATGACAAAACATAAAAACAAATAACTTTAATAAAAATACAAACAAAAAAACAGTGAGTACTTTCGCTGCAAAATCAGCTTCTTTAGACCATAAAATCTCTATGAAAACCAACTCATTCATAAAAAGAAATTATCCAATCAGTGGCAAAATCAGTCACAGGACCTTTAAACTCATTCATCAGTGCATACTAGAGCAAAAGAATCAATGACTCAAATTGCGAGCTTTAAGTACAGGTTTTAAAGAGAGACTCTTATTTAAACCTGGATTTCTGTTAGCTCGCAAAGAGAGTATCCAATGCAGTTCTTTTCTGTCTGTCAAATTGCATATATTACTACCTCATAAACTTTCAGAAAGTTTCTAAATCCGTGAACTTAAAATTGTGGTTAAATCAGGGTTGCCAGACATCTCTTTTTGAGCTGGACTGTCCCGGGATCAGCAGCCCGATTCTGAGTCCAGCACTGCTGGTTAAAATCCCGGCAAAAGCTTTCGTTTTGTTTGTTTTTTTTTCCATTGGCCCGTATGCTGGCATACAAGCCAATCAGAAAAATCACAAAATGGGGCTACTACTGTTTAATGCAGAACTGCCTGATGTTCCGCATTGAACAGAAGAGGATCCGCTGTGGGATTGTTTTGATTGGCTCCAATACCGGCATATGGGCCAATCAGAAATCTCCAAACACAGAGCTACTTGGATTTAATGCGGAACTGCTGCCTTTTTCTTTTTTTTTTTTTTTGGTCTTCACTTAGCGTGAAGGACCTTTTGTCCCTATCTGTCCTGTAACAAATCTGGCATCCCTGGGTTATACCCATGTTCAACAGCATATTTAACCAGGGCATTAGTTAACCTTTTGTTCCTAATGTGACCAGTTAATCCAGAATTCTTTCTTTTGAAAGTTTGATTCATTTTTACAGTATAAAATGACTTACAGGTTGTGCACATTGCATAACAGATCACATTCTTAGACTTGCAGCCCACATAAAACTCAAGTTCAACCCGACTAGTTGTAACAGGATGATCAGTATAAGTAGTGGACCAGATATACATGCATGCACTGCAGGCCCTACATGGAAAAGTGCTTGTCCGAAAATAATCTATACTAGTCGAAGGCAAAGTATGTTTCTAACAAAGTTCTCATTTAAGTGACCTGTTGTTTTTAAAGGAAAACCTCAGTGATGAAACTAATAGGTCATTTAAATCAGTATCCATATTTAAAATATCCCAGTTTCTCTTAATAACATCACAAATCATCTTAATGTTACTAGAATAAGTCAGGACAATTCTGGGACAACGTACTCTATACTAGGTAAAAGATGAAGCAGTACCTTTTGTACTGTCAGAGGAAAAAAAAGTTTTGCAATACTATCTCCAAGGGACAACACAGATTCAACACTGTTTTCTGTATCAGCATACAAATAGCCTCTGGATATAAACTGTGCAGAGATCTCATCAAGTGCTGCAGCTGGAGACTCCTCATTGTTATGTAGGCACATGGTCCTAAGTAGTTGTCCTTCAACTGCATTCTTATGAATGTGTTTGGGATGCATACTGGTTCTTTGCAATATATTGTTACATTTACATGGCTTCCTATAAATCTTAGTTTCTACTGATCAAAGGCATCCATGTTAATACAAACATCTAAAAAATCAATTGCATTATTAGACCACTTAATGCTAAACCTCAGAAACGTAGTGGTATGATGTAGAAGGGTGTGCACACTTATGCAACCGACTTATTGTACATTTTTTATATTTTTCCCCTAACAGATTTGTTTGTTATTCAATTGAATTGTACAGTTTATAGGTCACATTAAAGGTGGGAAAAGTTTTGAAATGATTTATGGTGGTCTCATTTTTTTATATCACAAAAACCTGGCATTTTAACAGGGGTGTGTACACTTTTTATATCCACTGTGCACACCATATTTTTTATATCCACTGTAAACACCATATTGATCTTATCGTTCGAAAAGTCATTCAATCTGTGAAGAAAACGTCTTACATTCTGCACTCCTATATCATTAGTTATAACCGTGAAGAGTGAATTGATATCTGTAGTGACCAGCAACAAATCACATCTGTATGTTGGATTCTTGTACCATGCAGAGACATCCTGCAAGAAATTCGTTGTATCAAAAAGAACAGTGGGAATCCCATCTAACAATGGGTGTAGAACCTTCTCAAGATAGATGGAGAGGGGTTCAGTAATCCATCCTCGGCTGGATACTGTGGGGCGCATTGTTGGATCAATTTTGTCCTTATGCACCTTGGCAAAATCATGGAGAACAATTATCGAAGGGGAGTCAACAGAGAACTAATCACACATTTCCTTCGTAATCAGACCTGTCATCAACATGTCGTAAACTAGAAAATAATTTTTCCTCATGAGGCCATCAACTTGATATTTATGAAGTCGCAAATAGGTCTCAGAATCACTCGGCATGCAAACCATCTTACCAAGATATTGTCTGTCCATGAAGACAATGCCACTGTCTTTATCTGCTGGTCTAATTTATAACTAAGGAGTCTCTCCTAAAATTCTCAGAGCTTCACGTTCACCAAACTCGTATTGTAAAAAGACGCATCCCATCCCTCAGGTAGGCACTTATGTATTTCATTCTCACATAAAGTTCCAAAAGTGTTAACAACTAGATGCAAATCTGGGGTAAAGGCAATGGGTTTCTTAAAAAACATTACTGGAGGAAAAGTCAAATTCAGAAAACATTAACTTAAGTGAGACGTCTCTTACAAACGGTCTTAAACCAAGAATTACATCAGCAATCTCCAATCTTCTGGCAGGTATGAAAGAAAGGACCTTTGTTCAATAAAGTTGCCCGTTCATCAGTTAACACATGAAGATAAGTTGAAAATCAGGCTGGTGGATTTTTGTTCCACAAATTCCAATTGTGCTGAGTCAGGGAGTGAACACACCCCCTGTTTGATCTGCTCCTCGGATGTCCTCCTCTCGAGCCCTCCTCTATGGGTAGAGGTTGATCTAGGGAAAAATGGGGGTAGAAGTGGAAACATCTGTTTTAACCAGTGAGACTGTTTGAATTTAGGCAGATATCACATTACTAGAGCATTCAGCAGCAGCTTGGGTAGAGACTGTGTCCAAAACCCATTATGTGTTGACATTATCTCCTGTAACTTCATTAGTACCAACTGCATTATTACGCACATTATTGGATCTTGGCCATGAAAAACAAGGCCATTAGAAAAGTCCACCATATCCTGTTCTAGCTTCTTTTGTTTTGTGGCTTGTAGCCTTAAGTCATAGGTAAAAATATTCTCAAACAGCTCATCTAATTTCACCTTATAAATATCGGAAGAATATTTAGTGGAGAGCTCTGTCTGTAAAACTTGAATTTTATGTAGCAAACAAGCCTCATCAGGTGGAAAGAAGTCGATCAGAAGTTTCATGTACTCAAAACTCAAATGGAGATTTAGTCACTGCCAACGCTTTAATAGCTCCGAAAAATGATCTCCATAGGTTGGCATCTTCAGAATTCTCAGTCCACTTGGTACAACCTTGTGGTGTCAGGCAGCCTCTAAATGTAAGCGCTGCCATGGTAAACATTTAAACTTGTAAAGCTTGTTTTCAATTTGTTTAAATCATAGTGGCCAGATCTATGTTTTTACTTGGTTCTCTTTCTTTATATACTGCCCTTTACCCTCTCCATGCTCATTATTGTTTTTTGTTTATGTTGTTGGATTACTTGGAGGACATGGCTGAAGGTGGTGATTTGGAGATGAGTTATACTCCAGTGAATCCCATGGATGAGTTACAATGTCTGTTGAGTGTGGTTTGCAATCCTTATCTCAGTTTATCGGTTGGTTCTTCTGATATATTGGATACTGAAGCTGTTGATGCTACCATATTGGAAGCCTTTATGACTGGTTTTAAACAACTTGAGAACAAGCACTACAGATTTAAACATTTACAATGGCAGCACTTATATTCAGAGGCTGCCTTACACCACAAGGTTGTACCACATGGACTGAGGATTCTAAAGATGCCAATCTATGGTGATCATTTTTTGGAGCTATTAAAGCGTTGGCAGTCACTGAATCTCTGTTTAAGTTTTGAGTGCATGAAACTTCTGATTGACTTCTTTCAATTTGATGAGGCTTGTTTGCTTCATGAAATTAAAGTGCTACAGACAGAGCTCTCCACTAAATATTCTTCCGATTTTTATAAGGTGAAATTGGATGAGCTGTTTGAGAATATTTTTACATATGACTTAAGGCTACAAGCCACAAAACAAAAGAAGCCACAACAGGATTTGGTGGACTTCTCTAATTTCTAATGGCCTTGTTTTTTCATGGCCAAGATCCAATAATGTGCATAATAATGCAGTTGGTACTAATGAAGTTACAGGAGATAATGTTGACACGGAATGGGTTATGGATGCAGGCTCTACCGGAACTGCTGCTGAGTGCTGTAGTAAGGGGATATCTCCCTCTCTTCAAACCGTCTCACTGGCTAAAACAGATGTTTCTACTTCTACCCCCCCCCTTTTTCCCTAAGTCAACTGATACCCATACAGAAGGATTCGAGAGGAGGATGTTTGAGGAGCAGATCAAAAAGTGGGCATCTTTGCTCCCTGACTTGGCACAATCAGATTTATTAGAGCAACAATCCACCAGCCTAATGTTCAACTTGTCTTCATATGAGTTAACCAATGAATAGGTAACTTTATTGAACAAGCGGCTTTCTTTCTTAACTGCCAGAAGATCGCATATTGCTGATGTAATTCTTGGTTTAAGATTGTTTGCAAGGGATGTCCCACTTAAGTTAATGTGTTCTGAATTTGACTTTTCCTCCAGTAATGTTTTTAAGAAACCCAGTGTCTTTACTCTAGATTTGCATCCAGTTGTTAATACTTTTGTAACTTTATGTGAGAATGATGTATGTAAGTGCCTACCTGAGGGATGGGATGTGTTTTTTTACAATATGAGTCCTGGTGAACGTGAAGCTCTGAAAGTTTTATGAGAGACTCCTTAGTTAGAAATTAAACCAGCAGATAAAGGGAGTGCATTGTCCTCATGGGCAGACAATATCTTAGTCAGATGCTTTGTATGCTGAGTGATTCTAACACCTAGTTACAACTTCATAAATCGAAAGTCGATGGTCTCATGCGGAAAGTTAATTTTCTAGTTTATGACATGATGACAGGTATGATTATGATGGAAATGTGTGGTTAGTTCTCTGTTGGTTACCCCTTGATACTGGCTCTCTATGCCCTTCCCAAGACGCACAAGGACAAATTTGATCCACTGATGCACTCCATTGTATCCAGCCGTGGATGGATTACTGAACCCCTCTCCATCTATGTTGCGAAAGTTCTACGTCCATTGTTAGATGGGGTTCCCACTGTTCTTTCTGATACCAATAATTTCTTGCACGATGTCTTTGCATGCTACAAGAATAAAATATATAGATGTGATTTGTTGCTGGTCACCATGGATATCAAGTCACTTCATGGTTATAACTAATGATGTAGGAGTGGAGAATGTGAGATTTTCTTCACAGATTGAGTTACGTTTTGAATGATAAGATCAATAATCTGAAGTAGTTTACTTCATTTGGTCTTCAACCTGTGGATACCGGATCCATATCTGATCTGAGCCGGCAATCTTACTGGCATCTGCTACAAGCTCCTCCCCTTACCCATAATACACCTCCACTACATTCCAACCCCCAGATCTCGTTTGTCGCGGCTAGCTGGAGCATCGTGATCTCAGGAGCTCTGGGTAGTAAGTGGGTTTAAAGTGTTTAGAATGTCTTTCTTTTCTCTACTAACATTAGGTTAGTGATAGTGTAGGTTCCCCTTTCTCCTCCCCTCGCTTGGTGCATCGAGTGCTTAATCTTTAGTGTTGTTTAGCTTAGTTTTTAGTAGTTTGCAAGTGTGTTGCTTCGCCTCCCTCCCTCAGTGTGTTCTGTGTGTGTGTGGTGAGTGGTGTGTTCAATGAGAAAAATAATAGTTCTTTTTCTTGTTTTTCCACTGATATGGCTAAGCCCATATTTAAAAGATGCACTGAGTGTGACCATAAGTTGTCCCCTGCGGATGGCCACACTCTTTGTGCAATGTGCTTGGGTGTGGCCCACCTTAATACAGACTGCACTATATGCACGGGTTTTAACCTTCATGCAATTAAGGACAAGAAGGCTAAGTTGGCCCTGAAAGGCCTTCTTCCCTCTTCTGAGGCGGGTGCCTCATAATCTGCTTCAGTCACAGCAGCTGCTGTGGCCGCATCTCCTTCTCTTACCCTTGCTTCTCCTCCCTCCCAGGCTAGGACTCAACTTCCTGTGTCAAAGCCTGCGGAAGTGGAGTGGCAAAGGGGCAGAGAGAAGGAGAGAGAGCCAAGAACAAGTTCTGAGAAACACAAGAGGTCTCCGGACCTCCCTTCACCGGTTAAGACTCCTAGGATCCATGACTCCCCTCTGCTCCGATCTCTGAGGTTTTCTCCGGAGTGGGAGGAGACGCGCTGTACATCTAGGGCCTAGGTGCCTGACTCACAAGATCGGAGGTCGTGGCATCGTCTAGGTCCACCTGGTCCTTATTGGATGTCGACATGGATAAAATGATGAGGTTCATTCATACTCAGATTCAGATGGGAGTGTTGCCAGCCTCCTCTCCCTCAGGAGGGGGGAGCTTGCTTCTTTTTTCAACCGATTTCTCCTTCTGCGATCCGTCTACCAGGTTCGGAGTACTCAGATCTGAGGATGGCTTTAGTCAGGGGGTCAGCGCTGACGGTACCTGATTCCTCATCGCTGACAGCTGCCTGGAACTTGTTGGATCCAAGCCGCTCAAGTAGCAGGAGCTTAGGTGTCGGATCCAAGGGAGTGGAACTTTTTTCATTGGCTCCGCCTTTGTCGGGCCAAGTTCCCTCTCTTGGAGCTCTGTCCACTTCGGGCTCGGCTCCGATCTCGTCAGACCTAGGGAGGCCGGCCTCCTTATTGGTTCCACAGGAGGTTCGTTCTTTCTCGGCATTCGATGTGGTAGAAAGGATTCTATCTGCTGGATCGAGACCCCCTGACTGTCCCCTCGGACTCCATTTCGACCCTCTCGTCTCCTTCTACGATTCCCATCATTTTACCAGCGGGACAGCCCGTGCTTGAGGACCCCCAGATAGTTCCCCCCCAAGGAACAAGTGGCTTGCGAGTTACCCCCGGAGAGCCCCACCGAGATGTGCCTTGCAAGCATACATGCAAGAGGAGGCACTTGGACTCCTCTGAGTCCCTCACTGATGATGCGGACTTGGATGATGGGGAAGGTTACCCCAGGTCACCTCCCAAGGATGTCTCCATGGAGACATTATGGAAATCCTTCGCCAATGGGGAGGTTGGTCCTCCCGCAAACTGTCTTCTGACAAGTCTGTTTTCCTGGAGGCTTTCGGCATGGGCCCATCTACTTCCTGGGTGTCCCCTCCTGCAGATCCCTTGGTGGAACTGGTCACCTTGCGGGCATGGAAGGAGCCGGACACTGTGGAACCAATTCCCAAAAGGCCTGACAAGATTTTGAGTCCACCTTCTTATAGGCCAGCTTGGAACAAGGGCTCCCCATAGACGCCATGGTGGTTACAGCAGCCACAAAGAAGGAACTAGCCCAGGAGAGTTCCTCGGTTCATCCTCCTGATCGAGAGTTGTGGATGATAGACCGCTTAGGGAAGCAGGTTTACGCTTCAGCTACCTTTTTTGTTAGGGTGCTGAACTACCTGGCCCATGTCAGGAGACTCCAACGTGACCTGTTAAAGGAGCTGGCGGAGTCTCCCCTAAGTCCTTGTCGCAGGAGGACAGAGATTCATTCTCCCGAGGATGGCCACTTTGAAAGCAGTCTCCAACATGTCCATGCGACTCCTTTCACATGCTACTGAAGGAGTGGCTAGGGCAGCTGGGTCCAGCGTGTCCATGAGGCACAACATCTGGCTCATACTATGTCAATTCTCAGAACCTTTCAAGGCATCCTTTTCTAATGCCTCTTATGACTGCTCTACTCTTTTTGGTAAGACTGTAAAAGAGATGTTAGTCCAGAGTGAGAAGGATGTGAAGACATTGTCTGCAGTCGGGATCTACTTCTCTAACCTCAAAGGTCCTTTTCCTGGAACCAGAGTGTTTAAAAGAAGATGTGGTTCCGGAAGTCTTAGTATTCTCGGGGCACTCAGGGCTCTTCCTCCAGGGGCAGAGGGGGACAGAATGGACGCTGGCCCAGAGGCAGAGGGGGTCCGAGGAATTTTGAGTCTCGAGAACCTTTCTTGGACAGACCTGGACAGCAACCCTGAGGGGGTGGGCCCGACTGCTCTTCTCTGGAGGCAGTCTGGGGATGATTGTCCTTGCACCTGGCAGCAAGGGAGTCCATAACATCAAACCGCTGGGTGCTTCAGATCATATCCAGAGGCTACTCTATCCCCTTTAAGGGTCCTCCCAAATCTCCCAAACACCTCCCGGATGTACCACCCATGCAAAGGGAAGCAGCAGCACAGGAAATTTCTAAGCTGTTAAAAAAATGAGCCATCGAAACCGTCCCCCAGATCAGTCCAGATCGGGCTTCTACTCCAGGTTCTTTTTGGTGCCAAAGAAGATGGGAAACTTGAGGCCCATTCTGGACCTATCTACCTTGAACCTGTCAGTTGCCAGAGAGAAGTTCTGGATGGTCACACTACAGTCTATAATGCTGTATTTGCAAGAGAGCAACTGGATGTGCTCATTAGACCTTCAGGATGCTTACTATCACATAAAAATGCACAGAAGCTCCATGATGTTCCTTCACTTCTGGCTAGGAGTCGATCATTACCAATTTCGAGCCCTAACCTTTGGTCTCACCACAGCCCCCAGGGTGTTCACAAAAGTGATGGTGGTGGTAGCGGCTCAACTGAGGCTTCAGGGGATTCAGGTCTATCTGTACCTAGACGATTGGCTCCTCACTGCTCCCACCAGGCATCCACTGTCTCATACCAGAGATTACTACTTAAACCTTGCATTGGGGGATCACAATTAACACATCCAAATCACTCCTAGATCCTGTCCATATGATAGGCTACATTGGTGCAAGGATAGATACATTACAGTGCAAAATCTTCCTGACCTTGGAGAGAGTACAAAACCTGAGGATGAACATCTCTCTGATCTACCATTCTCCTCTTCCAGCAGCGGAATCAGTGTTGAGGGCTCTAGGTTCAATGGCAGCGACCATAATGCTTCTTCCATGTGCCCGGTTACATATGAGAATTCTACAGTGGACACTAGCTGTGCAATGGTCCCTGCTGGAACTTCCATTGTCGTATCTGATAACAACTCAGTCGAGACTGTCAGTCATCCCTCATATGGTGGATGTGTTCTCTGGACATTTTGGAGGGACGACCCTTTGTTCCAGTCCCTGTCCAAGCCACAGTGACCACGGATGCCTCCCAGCATGGGGGGGGGGCATTGTTCGGGCAGGCAGTCCAAGGCCTGTGGTCCCCTGTAGAGACCAGCTTGCACATAAACGTTCAAGAGATGAGGGCGGTCTGTTTAGCGTTGCAGGCCCTTCATGCCTTTCTTCCTCTGGGAACCATTGCAATTCAGTCAGACATGTTAGTGGTCTGGTATATCAACAAACAGAGAGGGACCAGGTCTTACCCCCTTTGTCACGAGGCCATGAGAGTGTGGTAATGGGCGATCTCCACCGGTCGTTTTTTTATCACAACGCACATTCTGGGATGGTCCAACATTCTAGCGAACATGGATAGTTTGAAGCTCACAGCTTGGCTGCTCCAGTTCCCATAATTGCTAGGACTCCTGGATTATCCTCCTCAGCTCTGTTTTGGTGGCTGCTCATAAGTCTTCTACTAGGAAGGTTTATCGCAGTAAATGGAAACGTTTTTCTTTCAGGGCCTTTCAGAAGAGTTTAGATCCCTTCACGGCTCCTGTTTCTGCCATTCTTGATTTTCTAGCTGACATTTTTCAACAAGGGGCGAGTTCCTCTACTGTCAAGGCTCAATTGGCTGCTATTTCTTATTTTCATGTGGGTGAGAATTCTGCCTCTCTAGGCTCCTCCAGGCTGTGTAAAGCCTTTATCAAAGGGACTTTTCTGTTACGCCCCCCGGTCAAGGATCCTGTTCCTCTGTGGGACCTTACTGTGGTTCTTCAAGCTTGAGTCGCTCCGCCATTTGAACCCACTACAACCACAGATCTAAAATTCTTATCTTGGAAAACAGCTTTTCTGGTGGCTATTACCTCTGCAAAAAGGGTTTCAAAATTGCAGGCCTTGTCCATCAAAGTTCCTTATAAGATTTTCCACAAAGATAGGGTTTCCCTTCGGACTAATCCATCCTTTCTTCCCAAGGTGGCGTCACCAGTTAATATCAATCAAACTGTCAATTTAGCAGTTTTCTTTCCTAATTTTGCTAACAAGATGGAATACAAACTCCACCTGCTGGATGTTCATAGACAATTGCAATTCTACTAGCAAAGGACAAAAAATTTCCATAAATCCGATCAATTGCTTGTATCCTTCTATAAACCCTCTTTGGGTGTAAACCTATCTCCAAGGTCACTATTGCTAGGTGGATTTCTTCATGCATCCTTCAGCTCTCTAACAACAGAGGCATGTCTCCTCTGGGTCAGGTGAAAGCTCATTCCACTAGGTCCATGGTTATGTCTGTGGCCTTTTGGTCTAGAGTCTCTTTGGATGATATTTGTTCTGCAGCTACTTGGTCTTCTCATACATTTATTTCTCATTACAAATTGGATTTGACTTCCAGAAGGAGAGCATCATTTGGTTCTGCAGTGCTCTAAAATATCCTTCCATGAGGGCCACCCAGGATTTTAGTAGCTGGGGCTGTGTCCCACAGGTTGAAGACCAAATGAAGTAAACAACTTCAGATAAAGAAGTTATGTACTCACCATAATGTTCCATCCGAGTAGTTCTACTTCATTTGTCTTCAACCATCTCTCCCTCCTTCCCCTGGACCTTGTCATATGGACAGCCTACAGGTTGCAGTTATAGGTCACAAGTATTTTTCAGGTCAGTTTATCAATATAAGAATCAGCAAACTTGATCTAGCGGTTGGAAGGTAGTGGAGGTGTATTATGGGTAAGGGGAGGAGCTTGGAGCAGATGCTAGTAAGATTGCAGGCTCGGATCCGATACGGATCCGGTATCCACAGGTTGAAGACAAATGAAGTAGAACTACTCAGATGGAAGGTTATGGTGAGTACATAACTTCTTTTTTTGTGTATGTTTGAAATTATCCTAGAAAATAATGTTTTTATCTTTGAAGGTAAGTTTTATTTACAGCCCATTGATGTTGCCATGGCACGAACTGCACTAATTCATATGTGAGCACAGTTCTAGCTCAATGGGAACATGAGTTTATTCACAATAACAGCTCCTTTGTTGACCAGCTGGATTATTATAAGCATTTTTTTGGATGATAATTTTTTTATATGGAAAGGCACCCCAGGTGAGCTGCATGAGTTTGTTACTTAGCTACATTGTACCACAATGTTTCTGACGTTTAGCATTAAGTGGTCTAATAATGCAATTGATTTTTTTAGATGTTTCTATTAACATGGATGCCTTTGGTCAAGTTGAAACTAAGATTTATAGGAAGCCTTGTAAATGTAGTAACATATTCCATAGAACAAGGATGCATCCCAAACACAGTCATAAGAATGTAGTTGAAGGACAACTACTCAAGACCCTGTGCCTACATAACAATGATGAGTCCTTAGCTGAAGCACTTGATGAGACCTCAGCACAATTTACATCCAGAGGCTATGCGTGTGCTGATATAGACAACAGTGTTGAATCTGTGCTGTCCCTTTGGTATAGTGCTGCAAAACTTTTTTTTCTCTGATAATACAAAAGGTACTGATGTTAAGTTGTCAATCTCGCCTTCATTCTTGCTTGATGGGAGTTTTAGACTAGTTTTAGTCCTTTTCTGACTAAGTCATTCTTTTAGCCAGAGAGTCCTGCACTCCATCTAGACTTCTAAGTCTTCCAAGGCCCAGTCATCAGGCTTTCTGACCATTAAAATCACAGGCACTGGCCCAAATGCCCCCTTCTGCTCCTTCCTTGTCCCCCCAGAGATCCTCCGCCTCAAGATCCCCCTCTGAGGATGTCTCCTCAGACATCACTCAGACAGAGGAAACTGGCCCACCAATAATCCTCTGAGGACCCTTATGCAGGTCTGACTCTGGAGGCCTTCTAAATTTATTACTGCCCCGTCGGACAAGCAATTCCTCACAAAGGTGTCCCTGCTGATGCTGGTGGCGGCTGCCACTAAAAAGGAACTTGCAGATTCTTCCCTGTCCATCCTCCTAATAAGGACTCTAGGACCATGGATAGATATGGTAATGTTCTCTTCAGCGACCTTTGCTGTCACTTCACCGATATCCTTAAGGAGCTAGGTGAAGTAGTACTACAGCTGCAGGGCTCAAGAAAAAATTGCTTCACAGCTAGGAACCCTTAATTCTATTGCTAACTCCTCCATCGACTTATATCATATGCTGCTGTTGGTAGGGCTGCAGGTACAGGTGTGGCTCTTGCCAAGCCTGGATGCGGCTCTGTAACTTTTAAGGCGTCCTTCACAAACTCTCCCTTTGATGGGTCAGCTTTGTTTGGCCCTCAAGCGTTGACCAGGTGTGACCGAGGGGACCCCAAAGACAGAAGGGTGGCAAAATGTGGGATTCACGTGGTCAGTTTACCCCTAGAGGCAGAGGGTAACAATAAGAGGCAGAGGGGTCCACAAAACCAGGGAGCAGAGAGCCTCTCTCTGACAAGCCCTTTCAGCATCCCTGAGATGTTGCCCGGCTGTCCATCCTTGGAGGCAGTGGGCCCAGAAGCCTGGCGTAAGACAGATGGGTATATCCGAGGTTACAAAATTCCTTTCGAGGAAAGTCCTCTATCACTCAAATTCCCCAGATGTACCACCGGTCTAAAAGTCTTAAAACTACTGCAAAAGAGCCATTCAGCCAGTTACAACAGATCATTCAGAACCGAAATCTACTCAAGATTCTTTTGGTCCCCAAAAAGGCGGAGACTGGAGACCAATATTGGATCTCAGCAGACTCAACAAGTCTGTAAGGAAGACAAGATTCGAATGGTCACTCTTCAGTCAATTTCTGCCGAAGGACAACTGGATGTGCTCAATAGATCTTCAGGATGCGTACTATCACATAAAAATTCACAGACGCTCCAGGAGATTTCTCCGCTTTCGGCTGGGGCCCAGTCATTTCCAGTTCAGAGCCCTGCCCTTTGGTCTCACTACAGCCCCCAGAGTGTTCACCAAATGTATGGCAGTGGTCACGGCTCACCTGAGTCCAGGTGTTTCCATATCTCGACGACTGGCTCCTTTCAGCCACCACCAGGCATCAGCTTGTTCAAGCCAGGGATTATACAATAAATATTTCTTCTCAATTGGGCATCTCGATCAACTCCGAAAAATCATCCTTATTGCCCTGCCAGTCTATTACTTTCCTTAAACACTGTTCGGATGTCAGCTACCCTTACAGATCTAAGAATCTCAGACATTCAAAGTCACGTCAGGATCATTCTAGCCAACAAGAAGGTACAGGCCAGAATGGTTCTAAAGGTCTTAGGCCTCATGACTGTGGCCATTACCCTTCTTCCCCTGGCTTGCTTCTATATGCGCCTTCTTCAATGGATGTTGTTCACTCAGTGGTCTTACCAACAACTTCCAATGCGTCACCAAATACTGGTGACACAGATTTGCAAGAATCATCTTGCTTGGTGGATCACTTCTCCCCAGATTCACCAAGGCAGATGTACCCCCATCCCGGTAGCCACGGTCACTACGGATGCCTCCCTGATCGGGTGGGGGTCATTATCAGGGCAGGATGGTTCATGGGACGTGCAGCCTCCGAATACCACCTGCACATAAATGTTCTGGAGATGAGAGCAGTGCTTTTAACGTTGCAAGCCCTCAGCGACTTTCTTCCGTGGACAACTGCAGTCCACACAGACAACATGTCTGTAGTTTGGTATATCAACAAACAGGGGAACCAAGTCCTACCCTTGTGTAGAAGCGCTCAGACTTTGGCAATGGGCGATCTCCTCTCATCGGTTTCTGGTAGCAATCCTGGGAAAACCAACATTTTAGTGGACAGATTGAGCAGAGCTATTCTCATGCCTCAGGTGGTCTCTCAAACAATCTATAGTGGAAGAGATTTTTCTGGAATGGGTAGCCCATGTTGCGATCTTTTGCTACTCCCAAAACAGCAAATGCCCAGACTTCTTTTCTCTCTTCCCACTGCCAGGCCATCCCCCCAGAGACGCTCTGACCCAGGATTGGCCCCAGGGACTTCTTTATGCTTTTCCTCCATTTCCTCTGATCCCTCAAGTTATCCAGAAAGCAACCGTTTTGAGAGCCAAATTGATTCTCATTGCTCCTTATTGGCCTTGACAAATTTGGTTTCCGTTCCTCCATCGTCACCTTTTGGTGCAGCCGTGGCATCTGGACCCAGTGCCAGATCTTCTGATTCACCAATCCGGTCAGCTGCACCGGTCTATCCCTTCTCTCAACCTCACAGCATGGTTGCTCCACTTCCTTCCTTAGCCAGGCTTCCTATGATCTCTAACCCTGTTAGAGACATCATAGTAGCTTCCTTAAAATCCTCTACCAGGAGGATTTATACAAGCAAATGGAAACGTTTTTCTTATTGGGCTGAAGCCAAGAATATTGATCCCTTCACTGCTCCAGTTCAAGCAGTTTTGGATTTCTTAGCGGAGATTTTTGGCTCCTCTTCTTCCACAGTCAGAGTTCAGTTGGCGGCTATCTCGAACGTTCATGTCGGGTTCGCGGATCAGAACATTATGTCCCACAGGCTTTGCAGAGCCTTCTTGAAGAAAATTTTCCTCCCTGAAGCCTCTCAGGGTCTCCTCCTCCTCAATGGGACCTAAATTTAGTGCTGACATCCTTGATTCTTCCCCTTCGAGCCAGCTGTTTCTTGTTCCCTGAAATTTCTTTCATGGAAAACTTTATTTCTGGTTGCTATTACATCGGCTAGGAGGGTGTCTGAACTTCATGCACTATCTGTTCGCCCCCCTTATTTGGTCTTCCACAAAGACAGAGTATCATTGAGAACTAATCCGACCTTTTTGCCTAAGGTCGTCTCAGACTAATTTGAATCAAGCCATTGATCTCCCTGTATTTTTTCCAAACTATTCAAACAGATCGGAACAAAAATTACATTATCTTGATGTCCACCGCCAACTCAGATATTACTTGGACAGAACAAAACAATTCAGGAAATCCGATCAACTCTTTGTTTCCTATGCTGATAACAAGAAAGGCCTTCCTGTCTCAAAAGTGACCTTATCTAGATGGCTTTCTTCTGTCATCTCTGAAATTTATCGGCTCAGGGGAAAACAGCTGTGCTCAAAACCTAAAGCACATTCAACCAGAAGCTTAGCTACTTCTACAGCCTTTCAAGCTAGACTTCCTTTAGACACTATTTGCGCAGCGGCCACTCCTCATACATTTGTTTCCCATTACAAATTGGATTTGGCCTCCAGGGACAGAGCCAGTTTTGGCTCTACCGTTCTCAAGAGTCTGTTCCATTGAGCCACCCAGGATAGAGGTGCTAGGGACGCGGTCCCATCAAGCAAGAATGAAGGCGAGATTGACAACTTAACATTGAGTTATGTACCTACCATAACGTTCCATGTTAGTTGTCTTCTCTCGCCTTCTTTTTGACCCTCCTTCCCCCAGGCCTGGACAGACCTTTCTCTACAAAGAATTATATTTCTGAAGGACCATACAGAGCTGGTCCTTCTACCATCCTGCAGGTTTTTCTCTTCTTTCTTCCTTTGGGAAGTTTTTATGCTAGGTGCTATTGCCCTTTTGTCATCAAACGAGATCTGGGTACTTACCACCTTGCATCATGGGATATGGGGCTGCCTCGAGCTGGTAAAAGTGACTCGAGCTTAGCAAGTGCATCCTCGGCTCCGAACCCATCAAGCAAGAAAGAAGGTGAGAGAAGACAACTAACATGGAATGTTATGGTAGGTACATAACTTCTCATTTCATCTTTTACCCAGGATTGAGTGCATTGTCCCAGGATTAAACTGACTTACTCTAGTAACATTAAAATGGTTTACAATGTTAATAAGAGGAACTGGGATATTTTAACTATGGATAGTGATTTAAATGACCTGTTGCATTCATCACCAAGGTTTTCCTTTAAAAACAACAGGTCACTTAAACTAGGACTTTGTTATAAACATACTTTGCTTTCCACTAATAGAGATTCTTTTTAGACAGGCACTGTTTCATGCAGGGCCTGCAGTGCATGCACGTATATCTGGTCCACTGCTTATGTTGATCATCCTGTTACAGCTAGTCGGGTTGAACTTGAGTTTTATGTAGATTGTAAGTCTAGGAATGTAATCTATTATGCGATGTGCTCAACCTGTAAGTCATTTTATATTGGGAAAACAAATCCTACTTTAAAAGAAAGAATTCTGGAACATATTGATGACATTAGGAACAAAAGATTAACTAATGCCCTGGCTAAACATGCCGTTGAACATGGGTTTAACCATAATTTTAAGATCACAGTTTTAGAAATTGTTTCTGAAAGTTTACGAGGTGGTGATATATGCAATTTCAACTTCACACATCTGACAAACAGCTCCTGGACATATAAAAAACATCAAAAATATTGGTAAGTCCCTCTATACTCTGTAGCTCACACTTGGAACTCCCTTCCACTTAAGATCAGAAGTATCCCTCATAAGCTCCAATTCAAACTGGAACTCAACCACTACCTACAAAAGACCTGGTTCTGCCCATGCCGAACTTCAGCCTGATAAATAATTGCTTTCTTAATTCTTTTGATTACTCTATTTTCTTTCTTTTTATCTTCTTTTTCGTTCCCCTTTTCTTTCTTCCACAGTCCTATTGTAGTACATCAGTATTTTGGTTCTTGTAAAAACTTCTGTATATGATTTATTCTTGCTTTTATTGTGATAAATTTCTTTAAACTATGTACAAATGTATTCTGTAGTTGATGTCATTGTATGTAGTAGATCTTGTCAATGTACTTATTGTAGTTTATATTTTTTTTGTTTTTTTCTTGATTTATTGTAATTGTATCTGGTGCTTTTCTCCTCGGGTCTCCACTGAAAACGGGCCCTTGGCTCAGTTGGACCAACCCGGTTAAGAAATGACAATAAATAAATTTGACATAAAAGAATTGCATTGGATACTCTCTTTGCCAGCTAATAGATGTCCAGGTTTAAATCAGAATATCTCTTTAAAACCTGTACTTAAGGCTCGCAAATTTGAGTCATTGATTCTTTTGCTCTAGTATATGCTGATGAACGAATTTAAAGGTCATGTGACTGATATTTCATCAATGATTGGATGGTTTCTTTTTATGAATGAGTTGGTTTTCGTAGAGATTTTATGGTCTGAAGAAGCTGCTTTTGCAGTGAAAGCATTATCCATGGTGGTCAGACAAATTTTATTTAGAAGGTATTAATGTCACTTGATATTATGTAAGTTAAGAATCACTATATGAATTACTGCTCTGCTACTCTATGGATTACTATAATACCCAGATGTGGCAATAGCAATGTTCGTACCAATGAATGCATCATTTTTTCAGTGCAGTATCTCAGTGGAAAATGTTGACACTCATTCATTTTTTTTTATTATATGCCATCCATCATTTTATACTACAAAATAGTTATTGCAATAATTAATTCATATTTGTATAGCACTCTTCATATGCTTGCTACTTATGGGACTTTTGCAGTAATTTCACCAACCACCTCTGTCCCCTGCCATTGTTTATGTGCTATTCCCTCCTCAGATGTGAAGATCTGGAAAAAAAAAAAAAAAAAGAAAGAAATCAAAGTTGACCACCCATGTTGTGTGTGCACCATTAATGAAAGCATTTTTTTTTAGTTATAATTTCTATGATAATATTTAATTTCTTAACTGATTCTATCCCATGCATACCTCCTGTGAGGAAACATTACACTGTGTTATTCAGCCATCCAACTACAACCCTTTTTCCCATTGTGTTGTGTAAATGTCTGACTGGGTCTTGATAGAGTGTTTCTTGCAGTGTTATAGTAGAGTTGAGAATCGGTCAGTTTGTGACAAGCTCCTGTTTTCCTTTCTCAGTAATGCAATATTTTTTTCCCAATAGCAATTTTTACTATGTTAGTGCACCAAGAACAGACCAGGTTAATCTCACATTTGAAAATATATAATAATGGTTACACATATAATTCAAATAACAGCTAAAAACTACTAATCTAAATCAAACTGCTATGTACAATATCTACAATAAGTGCTACTAAAGCAAGTGTAGGGAAAAGTGAGAAATGAAACATATAAATTCAGTATTACGTCATATTCTAAAGATATGATAATGTTTAATCTGATACCATTAGTGAAATCGGCTTTACTTAATTCTAACCACCAGTTAACTTGTTTCAGTATTACTATGCCTTTGTCATATTTCTGGTAGTAAGCTTGTTTCTTTACATTACTTACAATAAGTTTTTGAGAGGATATATATATATATATATATATATATATATATATATAGGTTTACTATTAAAATGTCGAACGGCACTACGTCGACTGTACTATAGTCGAACATGGAAGTTCGAAAAGAGTAATGTCGACGTCAAAAAAACAATCGGAATGGTTTTAACATGGGTCGAGGTAGGTGTTCAGTATTATTCAGAACTACAAACATCTCCCCTACCTCGACCCATGTTAAAACACAGTCCTAGATTGTTTTTTTGTCGTCAACATTACTATTTTTGAACTTCCGTGTTCGAATATAGTATAGTCAATGTAGTGCCGTTCGACATTTCAATAGTAAACCATATATATATATATATATATATTGCCATATTCTTAAATCCATTCCATGAAAGTTTGGTATGATCTAACCAGTTTTCTTTATATATAGTTTGATTAGTGAATACAGAGTAGTTAGGATATGATATTCCAATTTGGAGAATTTTAGGAGAGTGATGTGAAGAATAGCAAATTCCCAGGTTAAGGTAGTGATTTATGATATCCCATCTTTTCTAATTGTATCTTAAGAGAGCACCAAAGACTGTGAGAATATTTACAGAACCATAAAATATGTAGGAGGTCCACTTGGGGAAATGAACGTGTGCAGGATGGTGAGATTTTAGGATCAAATTTGTTCAAAATAGAGGGGTGTAATAAACAGTATTGTTAATCATTAGATGTTATGTGATCCTATCTCGCCTACATTCTGTACTGATGGGTTCGGAGCCGATCCTCGGCTGCGACTCGGCACGCTATACTATAGAGCGAAGTCTCTAATTGGCTGAGCTATTCTGTATCCCAGGATGCACCACCACCAATTCCCCAGATCTCGTTTGCCGCTTACAAAGCAAAGACGTGGTCTCGAGCTTGGCTGAGCTAAGTGCTTTCTTTATAAGATTTTTTCTGTCAGGAATTTTCTTAAAATTAACCAAAAGCTGTTTTAACGGCTATCGTCGTGTATGAGTGAGTTTTCTGATTACTTTTGTGGTAAAAAAATTGTCTTTCAGGGTAAGGTTTCCATTTAAGTTAGAGGGGCCTTCCCCTCGTACGTGAGTAAGCCTTTTTTGGGTGCGTTTTGTGAGGTGGTCAAGTACCCATTTTTAGTTAGAGGGTTCTTGGCCCTCCTGTTGTGGGACCCTTTTGTTAATCTTCTTTACTGTAAAGCGAAATTGTTCTGGGTTAGATACTTTTCTTTCCTGTGTTTTTCTAACTGTTTAACATTATGTCAAAAGAGCACAGACCCTCGGGGTTTAAAAAATGCACAAGATGCAGCTACAAGATGTCCATAACGGACGATCACTCCCTATGCATGTACTGTTTAGGACCCAAACACCTTCAAGAGTCTTGTAGCGTGTGTCACGCTTTTTCCTCTCGAGTCCTCCAAGAGAGGAAAAATAAATTGATACTCAAAGGACTTATCAAACCTACTTTTGAAGAGGCCTTATCTTCCTCTTCTTCTCCCTCTAAGAAAAAGAAATCGTCGGCTCCGACCAGTCCGTCGGAACCGACCACCAAGAAATCTCGGCAGGCTTCTCCATTGGCTCCATGGACTTCGGAGCCGAGGGCGGAACGGTCTGCCTCGATGCCTCCAGCCTCGACTCCTCTGGCTTCGGAGCCGATGGCTGGAGCTTCGAGAGGCGGGTCACCTTCATCGGCTCCGCTGATTTCGGAGCCGATGAGGGTTGTCCGCTCAGACTCTTCCCCTTTGGCGCCGAAGTCCTCTTCGGTACCGAGGGAAATTATAATGGAGTCTCCTTTGGCACCGATATTGATCAAGACAATTCGGAGCCGGTCCCCCAGTCCTTCAGAGCCAGTGGAGAAGTCTACTCGGACCCGTTCGATCTCCTCCCGGTCTTCCAAGATGTCGGATTCGGACATTGACAGGGTGCTCCAAAGGCTGTTTCAGTCTCCAATCTTCCAAAAGTTAGTTTCGGCTCCAGCCCAGTCGGCTTCGGAGCCGATGGTCCACCCTTTAGCCTTGGTTCCTCCTCCAACAGCCTCGGCACCGTTGGAGTCGGTGATGGTGGAGCCGATGGAGGTGTCCGGGTCGGCTCTGACCCTTACTCCTACTCTGGCCTTCGGGTCGGAGTTCGGTACACGGACCTCTTCGGTTGGCCCCGGGGGTGACGCTTCGGGACCAATGTTTTCGGTTCCGAGCCTCTCTCTCAGTGCATCGGCTGCGGGAGTGCCGTCTGCTGTTATGGCTTTGGGGGTCGGACCTTCCCAGGATTCTGGGGGTCCTGCCTTTAGAGCCATGAGGAGTGCTTTGGCCAAATCTTCTTTGGCTACCTCCACCGTCTCCCCGGCACCTTCCCTAGGCACAGAGACTGGTTCCTTTGTAGTCCCCCTGTCTCAAGACAGCGGAGCCCTGGGGCCTGAGGTCACCTCATTGGGGGACCCCTCTTCCTGGAGGTCCCTCTGAAGAGTCTTCGAAGGAACCCCCAAGAAAGAAACAGTGCAAGAGGAAGCACGTCGACTCCCCTGATGAGTCTCTCACCTCGGACACTGATCTTGATGATGCGGAAGGGTCCCCCAATTCATCCTCTGATGATGTCTCCTTTGCGGACATCCTGGAAGTCCTCAAACAACGAGGCGGCTGGCAGACCAAACCCCCTTCCTGTGATGAGTCGGTGTTCCTCAAGGCCTTCGGGGCTCAGCCCTCCGCCTCCTGGGTGTCTCCACCCTTCGATGAGCTCCTAGATTTGATCTCTCGAAGGGCGTGGGAACATCCAGATTCTGTGGAACCAGTGCCTGCTCGCCCTAACAAATTTTTGTCAGCGCCCCCGGAAAAGGAATTTCTCACCAAAGGTGTGGCTGTAGATGCTCTGGTGGTTGCATCTGCTACCCAGCAAGATGTAGCAGAGGCTTCGACGTCCGTCCATCCTCCTAATAAGGAGTCTAGGAGCATGGACCGGTACGGGAAGCGCACCCTTACTTCAGCGGCCTTTACTTTAAGGTCTCTGAACTATCTGACGCACTTCACTAGACTTCAGAGGGACCCGATCAAGGAACTTTCAGATACCCTCTCTGGTAACCTACCTGAGCAGTTGGCCCAGACGGTTAGCTCTCAGTTGGCTACTCTATCGTCGATTTTGAACTCGTCCATGAGGCTCATTTCGTATGCAGCTAAGGGGGTGAGTAGAGCGGCGGGTACGGGTGTTGCTCTATGGAGACAAGCCTGGCTCCACCTGTGTCATTTTGCGGAGGCCTTCAAGTCTTCCTTTGCCGACGCTCCCTTTGATGGGTCCTCTTTGTTTGGTCCCAAGGTAAAGGACACCTTGACCTGCTGTGAACAAGAGGGTAAGACTTTGACTGCCGTAGGGGCACGTTTTTCCTCTCCCTTTCGGCCTTATCCCAAGGCTAAAAGAGGAGGGAAAATGTGGTTCTGTAAATCTCAGAAGAATTACCCCTCACAGCAGGATGATCCCCCCTCTAGAGGCAGAGGAGGGGGAAATTTTTCAGGAAGACGCCATCCCAGAGGCGGCAGAGGCCCCCGCAACACTGGAGACCGCGAGTCCTTTCGTGGCTCTTCAACCTTTCAGCATCCCTGAAGGATTGCCCGACTGCGCAGCTCCGGAGCCAGTCGGGGGTCATTTTTCGAGGCACCTAAAGGCCTGGGAGAGTATCACTCAGGACCGATGGGTGCTCCGAATCATCGCCGGAGGTTACGTCATCCCCTTTTCGAACCCCCCCCGCTAACCAGGAAAATCCCGGACCCGCCACCCAGTCAACGGGATATTGCAGCCATCGAAATTTCAAAGCTGCTTCAAAAAGGAGTCATCCAACTGGTCCCCGTAGACCAGACCGGATTAGGGACTTACTCAAAATTCTTTTTGGTGCCAAAAAAGACCGGGGACTTGAGGCCCATTTTGGATCTCAGCAACCTAAATCGATCAGTCAAGAAGTCCAAGTTCTGGATGGTCACCTTACAATCCATTCTCCCGCTACTGGAGAAAGGTGTTTGGATGTGCTCCATAGATCTCAAGGACGCCTATTATCACATTCTCGTAGATCAGGCATCCAGGAGACATCTGCGCTTCAGCCTGGGAGACAGTCATTTCCAGTTCTGCGCACTGCCCTTTGGTCTCACCACAGCCCCCAGGGTGTTCAAATGTTTGGCGGTGGTGACTGCTCACCTGAGGAGTCTAGGATTCCAGGTGTTTCCGTATCTAGACGACTGGCTCCTAACTGCCACCTCCAGGCATCTACTACTACAGAATCTAGCAGCCACAATATCTCTAGGCACCTCCCTAGGAATCACCTTCAATTGGGCAAAGTCTGTGTAGCTGCCATCTCAGCATATACGGTTTATCGGGGTAGAGATAGACTCAAAGCAAATGTGGGTCTATCTTCCTACAGAGAGAATAGAAACATTACAATCTCAAGTCTGAGCGTTGCTCCTCAAACGCCGAGCCCCAGCAAGGATGGTACTACAACTTCTGGGTTCCATGTCGGCTACCGTTCTCCTGGTGCCCTTAGCAAGATTGCACATGAGAATTCTCCAGTGGCTCCTGTCGGTCCAATGGTCGTATCAGGAACTTCCTCTCAGTCACCACATTATAATCACGGAGACGTGCAAACAGGACCTCTGTTGGTGGCTTTTCTCCTCCAACCTGGATCAGGGGTGACCCTTCGTTCCTCCTCCTCCAGTGGCCACTTTGACTACGGACACCTCCCAGATGGGGTGGGGAGGACATTACCTGGGCAGGTCAGTCCAAGGCGAGTGGCACCCCGACGAGAGTTCCCTACACATCATCATACTGGAAATGAGGGCGGTGCTTCTATCGCTTCAAGCACTACACAGCTACCTCCCCCAGGGTATGATTGCCGTTCAGTCCCACAACATGTCTGTAGTCTGGTACCTGAACAAGCAGGGAGGGACCAGGTCCTACCCTCTTTGCAGAGAGGCCATGAAAGTATGGAATTGGGCTGTTGCAACCAACCGTTCCTTGGTAGCAACACACATTCCGGGGAGATCCAATGTGATAGTCGACAGACTGAGCAGAACCATTCTCTCCCCGCACGAGTGGTCTCTGAATGACAGAGTAGCATCTCAGATCTTCAGAAGATGGGGAACTCCTTGTTGCAACCTCTTTGCAACTCCCCTCAACACGAAATGTCCACAGTTCTTTTCTCTTACCCCGGTTCCGGGGGGGTTTCCCAAGGATGCCCTAGTCCGAACTTGGCCCACCGGCTTACTGTACACCTTTCCACCGGTTCCCCTTCTACCCAGGGTGATCCAGAAGGCGATTCACTTGCATTGCAAGATGATTTTAGTTGCCCCATACTGGCTCGTCAAGTCTGGCTGCCATTTCTTCGGAAATACGCACTGGACGGTCCATGGTTCCTGGACCAGGTTCCAGATCTCTTGATCCACCAGTCGGGACAGCTTCACCAGTCCCTTCATTCATTGAAGTTAACAGCTTGGCTACTCCACTTCCGACTATAGTCAGGAACCAAGTTTTGGACTCAGAAGTTATACATATCTTGTCCTCGGCCCACAAGAATTCCACTAAGAAGATGTATAATAGTAAATGGAAGAGATTCGCCATTTGGGCCCAACTCCGGGGATTAGATTCCGTTACTGCCCCGGTGGCGGACGTTTTGAAATTCTTAGCTTCCCTATTCAATCAAGGTTCTTCGGTCTCCACCATTAAGGTTCAATTAGCAGCTATTTCTAATTTTCATGAAAGTATAGACCCACCTTTGATGAGCAATAAGTTGTGTAAAGCCTTTATGAAAGGTGCTGGGCTGCTACGTCCTCCAGTTTCTCATCCTGCTCCACCATGGGATCTCAATTTCATATTAGGTGCCTTGACCTCTTCCCCCTTCGAACCGGCAGCAACTTCTGTCTTGAAATTTCTTTCCTGGAAGACTGCTTTTTTGGTGGCAATTACATCAGCCAGAAGAGTTTCGGAACTTCAAGCCCTATGTGTCAAACCGCCGTACTTGGTTTTTCATAAGGATAGAGTATCCCTTAGGCCTAATCCATCTTTTGTTCCCAAAGTTTGTTCTAGTTTCTGTCTTCAACAGTCTTTGGAACTTCCAGTTTTCTTCCCCAATTACTCAGACAGAGCAGAATATATCTTCCGCTCATTGGATGTCCACAGACAATTGCGTTTCTACTTAGATAGGGTGCACCAAACACGGAAAACAGATCAGTTGTTTGTGTCCTTTTCAGACAACAAATTGGGCAAAGCCGTCACGAAGGTCACTATTGCCAAGTGGATCAGAGACTGTATCAGTCATATTTATTTCCTTTCTAATAGAGAGCTTACAACCACTGTGAAAGCTCATTCTACAAGGGCTATGGCTACTTCAACAGCATTTCATTCTAAGCTTGCCATTAGTGACATTTGTGCTGCGGCTACCTGGTCCTCTCCTCATACCTTTATTTCTCATTACAAATTGGATGTGGCATCTCGGGGGTGAGCTTCCTTCGGTTCCACAGTTCTCAGGAGTGTTTTCCAGTGAGCCACCCAGGAATCAGGTGCTAGGGACGCTGTCCCATCAGTACAGAATGTAGGCGAGATAGGATCACATAACATCTTTTAGTTATGTACTTACCATAACTTTAGATGTTTGGGATCCATCTCGCCTACATTCCTAATACCCACCCTACTTCCCCCTGCCTTGGAGATCAGAAGAGACCGGACGGTTCAAGTTCGACTGTTTCATCTTGAAACACCTGGCAATGTTATATCAGCAGTGCATGTGTGGGTGCATGTGTGCGGGCAAACAAGATCTGGGGAATTGGTGGTGGTGCATCCTGGGATACAGAATAGCTCAGCCAATTAGAGACTTCGCTCTATAGTATAGCGTGCCGAGTCGGAGCCGAGGATTGGCTCCGAACCCATCAGTACAGAATGTAGGCGAGATGGATCCCAAACATCTAAAGTTATGGTAAGTACATAACTAAAAGTTGTGTGTGTGTGCAAGTTTTTGGAATAGAGAGAGATTAACAGTGGAGTTAATTGCTCTAAGTTTTTGCTCTTTTGTAAGTATGCTTCCCTTTTGGTCCCACTAATTAAAGTATAAAAATGAATTTTCATATTTAATGGCACTAGCAAGTTTATAAGTATTGGAAAGTGTGTTTTTCCTGTTAGATAAGCATTCCATGATGTCTGCTAGTCTATTTAATTCATTCTCATTGATGAGTGTTTCTTTGAGCAGTGATGAACTCATCTTTCTAACCTGGCACAGTATAACGGTGTATTTTTTATTTACCTTTAAGGCTACTCAGAATTTTTGTAGTGTTTTCACTTTATGCTTATTTATGTCCCAAACAGTACATTCTTTGATTACTGGATATTCCATTAGATTTAACATCTTATTTATTTTAATGTTTGGGTTTAAATTAATAGGTTGAAGGAGAGAGAAGACCTTGTCCAGGTTTAAGGATTTTATCAAATCCTGAAAGCGTTTTATTTTTTGCTTTAAAATAGTTTATTTTGAGATTCCTAGAATTTACTGGAGCTATGAAGGGGATGGATTGGGGGGTTACTTTATTTCTGAACACATGTTGATGCCAGATTCTAACCCAGGTCAGAGACCATTCTTCTTTCTCAGTGGAGAAATTCGAGATTAGGGCTAATCTAATGGCACAAATGATTTTATGGCAGAGCTGGAAATCAGGTAGATTTAATCCCTCTTTTTCTTTTGGGTAGATTAATTTTAAATTGCTTATTCTAACCGATTTGGGGTACCAAATAAATTTGGCAAGTTCTTTATTAATTTTGTGAAATAAATAGTTTAGAATAATAGAGTTTGATGTATTGAAGTGATATCATAATTTTGGTAAAATATTAATTCTAATAATTGCTGCTTTAGACATTGTTGATAGTTTCAGTTGTCTCCATCTATGTAAGTCTTGTGTGATATTGGCCCATATTTTAATCAAATTATTTTGTAACATGGATAAGTGATTATGTTCATAAGATATCCCTAAGTACTCAGTAGAATATACAGTTTTATAAGGGGAATCTGGAAAGTAACTTTCTCTATGATTTAGAGGTTTAATGGGAAATATATGAGATTTCTTTTGGTTAACTTGATAATTTGAGACTCTTGAACATTTATTGATGTCACAATTATTATGTCAGTAATACAATATTTAACTGTAACAAATTATTATGGCTTGCACTCAGCGTTCCTCATCTGACACATTCATAAGCACCACAGTGTATGTGTTTAAGTGATCTGAATGGCAGAGTTAGCATGTAATTTCATTAAGGAAGGAAAGAATGGCTCATTCCTTTAAGGTCTACCAAACCTTACCAATAAATTACGTCACATTCCTTTACGGTCTACTAAACTTTACCAATAAATTCAAGTGGCCAGTCTAATCTGCAGTGAAATAATCACATCAGTATATATTCATCATTATGATTACTGTTGCAGTATCCTAAACTTGTGTGGGTTATAAGGATATAATGTGTGCTAAGGATATAACAGCCTGCACATTCCCAAAGCTTCAGGGCACCTTTCTTGCTTTCAAAACTGTTAGCTCATGCTGAGCTCACTAAATCAGGTTTTGGTGACAAGCACTTCCAAGCTTTTCTCCTGCCGTAATGATTCACTTATTTCCAGTTGGTTTTCCCATAACCTTTTGCAGCACATTAAAAACAAATTTGTTAGAATTCGAACAATTGTTAGCATGTTTACTTAAAGCACTTTTCATGATGTCAACTCTTGTAATATGAAATATATTTGCTTAAAAGTTAATTGTTTACAGAAAAATTAAGTTTTATGAGATAAAAAATAATGTGGAAGGTCTCCCACCTCCAAAGGGAATTACCTAGCAATGGAACAGTGTGGAGGAATGTTCTCTGCATAAAGTGTGTAGCCCCTGAGATAGACCACTGCAGAATTCAGGGTATCCACATTTTTCCATATTTAGATGACTTCTTTGCAGTCTTTTTCAAAGTGTCAGGAACCTCCCTCTTGGGTAAGGGATTTCCTTCACAGGCTGGGATTCCAACAGAACTTGTGGAAGTCTTTTCAGACTCCTCCTCACATGATTGTTTTTCTGGGTGCCTTTTGGACACCAGTACAAAGAGGTTTTCTTCCGCAGGGAAAACAAATCTATAGTTAGATCTTTTTTCTGAAGGTTTCCGGTCAGTCTTAAATGTCAGCAAGGGAATTCCTCAGGATTCTGTGTTTTATGGTTTCCATGATTATGGTCCCAGCATCAACACCCATTTTCTTTTCAAATTTCAGTTTCAGGATTTCTAAAACAAGGAGACTGTGTGGTGGAGACACCAGTTTTCTTCTATCCCAGGTCTCTTATTCTCCCTTCCTGCTCCAGCACAGTCAGTCACATCCAATGCTTCAGACTTTGCTTTATCAATGGACATAAAAGTACAGGGTAAATCCAAACACAAATTCCACACACTTTACCAGTTGCCTTTTATTAAACGATCTGGTACCTCAGCCTTTCGCCTTCAAAGGATCACAAAAAATGTGTATTTTTTCATGTATATATATATATATATATATATATATATATATATATATATACAAATGAACAGTTGATCCAGTTGAATCAGCTTATCAGGCCGACTTTGAGGTTCATGACATGGGCACCAGTCTTATTCATTTCTCTGACCTTTACAATAAGAGTATCTCAGTCAACATCTTATGGTGGAGTCAACATTACTTTCCATAAGGATAGGGCTTCTTTGAGAACTAATCCATTCTATCTCTAAAGTTATATTTGAGTTTACCTTAAGCAAAGCTTTCCATCTCTGTCTACTTTCTAAAATGTAATAATGAGGGAGAAATGATACTTCATACATTGGTTATCCACAGACAACTCTGTTACTATCTTGACAGAATAAAATTTATGAGAACTTCTGATCAGTTATTCATTTCTTATGAAAGTATTTCCAAATGGTTGTTTCAAGCTGTTACCTTTTGTTCCCACCACAACAAAACTATTGCAAGCAGGGTCAAGACTCACTCTACAAGGGTCTTTGCTTCATCTATGGCTTTTTGAAGAGGATTGGATTCTAGAAGTAGCAATTTGATCATCTGTTTACTTTTACAAAGCACTATTAACTAGATTCCTTCTCCATTTCTGCTGAATAGTTGCATACTTGAGCTGTTTGGTTAGCTTTTGCATACCCTACATCAACTTTATTACAAGCCGAGATAAGTACAAACTTACAGTGTTACAAGATAGTACTGCATTTTATTTTTTCGGTTTATTGTTTCATTTAATATTGTGTTAAAAATAGTACTGCATTTATCTGCTTATTTGTTTACTGAAAATTGTGAGCTCTCTCTCTCTCTCTCTCTCTCTCTCTCTCTGTTCTTTCTCTGCAGTTAATTTATTATTCTCACTTCATTGTTATTTGGTGTAGAAGTCTTAGCCTAGAGGGATTCTCTGTGCCTTAAATTCTTAGTCCCTTATCTCTGAAATTATTTCTGCTGAATAGTTGCATACTTGAGCTGTTTGGTTAGCTTTTGCATACCCTACGTCAACTATATTACAAGCAGAGATAAGTACAAACTTGCAGTGCTATGAGATAGTACTGCATTTTATTTTTTCTGTTTACTGTTTTATTGAATATTGTGTTAAAATAGTACTGCATTTATCTGCTTATTTATTTGTTTACTGAAATTTTTGAACTCTCTCTCTCTCTCTCTCTCTTTGTCTGCAGTTAATTTTTCTCACTTCATTGTTATTCAGTGTAGAAGTCTTAGCCTAGAGGGATTCTCTGTGCCTTAAAGTCTTAGTCCCTTATCTCTGAAATTATTTCTGTTGAATAGTTGCATACTTGAGCTGTTTGGTTAGCTTTTGCATACCCTACATCAACTTTATTACAAGCTGAGATAAGTACAGACTTGCAGTGTTACAAGATAGTACTGCATTTTATTTTTTCTGTTTATTGTTTCATTGAATATTGTGTTAAAAAATAGTACTCATTTTATCTGCTTATTTTGTTTACTGAAAATTGTGTGTTCTGTCTCTCTTTTCTCTGCCTGCAATTAGTTTATTCTTCTCACTTCATTGTTATTCAGTATAGAAGTCTTAGCCTAGAGGGATTCTCTGTGCCTTAAAGTCTTAGTCCCTTATCTCTGAAATTATTTCTGCTGAATAGTTGCATACTTGAGCTGTTTGGTTAGCTTTTGCATACCCTACATCAACTTTATTACAAGCTAAGTACAAACTTACAGTGGTATAAGATAGTACTGCATTTTATTTTTTCTGTTTATTGTTTCATTGAATATTGTGTTAAAAATAGTACTGCACTTGTCTGCTTATTTATTTGTTTACTGAAAATTGTGAGTTCTCTGTCTGCAATTAGTTTATTCTCACTTCATTATTGTTCGATGTAGAAGTCTTAGCCTAGATGGATTCTCTGTGGCTTAAAGTCTTAGTCCCTTATCTCTGAAATTATTTCTGCTGAACAGTTGCATACTTGAGCTGTTTGGTTAGCTTTTGCATAACCTACATCAACTTTTTTACAAGCTGATATAAGTACAAACTTGCAGTGTTATAAGATAGTACTGCATTTTTTTCTGTTTATTGTTTCATTGAATATTGTGTTAAAAATAGTACTACATTTATCTGCTTATTTATTTGTTTACTGAAAATTGTGAGCTCTCTCTCTCTGCAGTTATTCTTCTCACTTCATTGTTATTCAGTGTAGAAGTCTTAGCCTAATACTGCATTTATCTGCTTATTTGTTTACTGAAAATTGTGAGCTCTCTCTCTGTTCTCTCTCTGTCTGCAGTTAGTTTATTCTTCTCACTTCATTGTTATTCGGTGTAGAAGTCTTTGCCTAATACTGCATTTATCTGCTTATTTATTTGTTTACTGAAAATTGTAAGCTCTCTCTCTCTGTTCTCTGTCTGTCTGCAGTTAGTTTTCCCCACCCTCCCTGTTCTTGTTGTGGTATTAATCTTGCTGGCTTTGGAATTGACCGCCCCTCCTGTATATTTGTGTTTGTACACTCCTCCTGGACCCATCTCATTTGCTCACTCACCGAGTGCAGTGAGATCATATTTTGATTTTAGACACTCCTACCATTCCCATCTCTTCAGCCCTATCCCAGCTCTATCCTAGTCTAGTCTCATTAGCTCATCCTGCCTAATACAGAGAGAGCATTTGAGTAGGCATACCCACTTAGGCCGTGAACTTGTCTGAAGACTGCTGGAACAGGGCTCAGTTCTGAGGTTTTTTACTGGTTAATTGGGTAATTTGTTCAAATCATTTTGCTTGTTTTCTATTGTTATATTAAAACAATTGCACTTTATCTGCTTTTACTGTATTTGTGTTTCTTCTTATTTTACTTTTGCCTCTTCTTAAGAGAACTCAATTGTGTTTATTCTGCTGCATTTATTACTGCTTGGTAGTGGCCTGATTAAATTGAAACTGTTATTCTAAGTCTTTTGGTTATTGCACTTGGTATTCAAACCAGTTGTTTTACATTAAGAAGGTTTGTGGTCTGCACTATTGTGGCAGGACAGGTAGCTTACATCCTTCTAAGTTGGGAATTGCTGATTGAAGGCTCAATGTCTGTTATTCTAAAAGTGTATTAGTTCTGGTTTAAGCACTTGGGCTCCAGGCTAGTTATTTTACGTTAAGGTTTGTGGTCTGCACTGTTGTGGGAGGAGGCTAGATTCTACCTTTCTGAGCTGGGAATTTCTGGTTAAAGGCTTATTCTGCCTGCTTATTTGATCTATTTCTTTCTGAAATTTATGTGCCTTGTTTGCTGTACCCCAGAAGTTAGCAGTTTATTGGCCATTTTGGGCTAATTTCTCTCTCTTTCATTTCCCTGCTATAAAAAACACATTTGCACGTTTTTGCGAGCCTAGCAGTGCCGGTTAGCTAGGGTTAAACTATTCCCAGCTCCACAAAGTCTACTCTTCAATTTTTCCCTTGGAACTAGACAAACTTTAAACTTAAGCACTCAAACCATTCATTTCACAGTCCAGCACTTGCGCAAAACTCACATCAAGCACTAATTAACCCTAGCACTAGACCCCCTATACTGTCCAGAAGGACAAGGCTCTCTATTTGTCCCTACCAGCCAATCAGTAAAACAGCTCACTTTACCTATTCAGGCATGTCCAAAGGGCAGTTTCAGATGTACTCTCCAGTCCAACTAGTGAATCTGGGCATTTTGAGGCAATGTTACAACTGCCTCATGTACACAGACAGCCCTCTCCTCCTACCACAAAACACTAATATATGCGAGAGATGCAATTATACAGTCAAACTGGAGGCAAAGCTCTCTCAACCCAAGATTGGAACTGATAGTCAAGAGGACAAGGAAAATACTTGTAACACTCCACCAGTCTCACATAGACCTACTAAACCAACACCGGCAAATAACACACACAAAATTACGAAAACATACTCGGAGACTCTAAATAAAAATCTGCAAAAGCAACAGAGACCTCCAAAGCAGATGCCCAAGCAACCTCCACACCCCATCACCAACCATGAAACACATACTTCACATAATCAGTGTGCCACGCAATCACAGCCCTTAAGGCAAAATAACATACCCAACACACTAGTAATAGGTGACTCTATAGTCAGGCACACTGATATCCCACTAACTAGGCTTGACAAGGAGAAGGTTACAGTTAGCTGCCTGTCGAGCACCAAGATCCAGCAGATAACACAAGCACTCAAGTCACTCGAGAACAAGTACAAATACGACTCTGTCATTTTCCATGTTGGTGTGAATGACTTGAGACGTACCTCCCTGGACTACATGAAAAGAGACATGGAAGAGCTGTCTGATCATGTAGCCAAGGCCGGTATGACCCTGACCCTGAGTAGCATCCTGCCCTCAACAAGAATGATGCCACAGTATAAAGAAAAAATTATCAATTTCAACAATTGTCTAAGTTTCTGGTGTCATTCAAAGGGGATCCAGTATCTGTCCACCTGGGATGACATGCTCGATAAGCCACGTTGCTTCACAAGAGATGGCTTGCACCTGTTACCCTTAGGCTTTTGAATACTGGCCAAGGATTTTGCCGATCCCATAGTGCCTTTTTTAGGGAAGGCTCAAAAGAACAACCCACCACCGTAAACAGCACAAGTAATCAAAAACTGAGGGTAATGCTACTCAACGCCAGAAGTCTAAACCTCAAAATGCATGCACTCTAGGCACTCCTCAGTATGGAGAACATCGATATCTGTGCAGTAACAGAAACCTGGTTTAAGGCCCCAGAGAGCACTCCAGCACTATTAGGCTATAAACCATACCATACTTTTCGGCCACAGAACCCAGACTGAAACACAAAAGGTGGGGGTGTATCCATATTCATCAAGGATACCCACACCTCCAGGTTGGTGGCACCGCACAATGCCTCAGAGATCATCCATGTGCAACTAACAATGGGAAAAATTGCAATTCAAATTGTAGCTTGCTACAGATCACCCGCCATGACCTAGGACCCCCATTCCGCATTTCTGGAGACACTGGAAAATATGAAGAGCCTACCAAATGCCCTAATATTGGGTGATTTCAAATACCCAAACATTAACTGGGAGAACTACTAAAGTACTAACTCCCTTGCCCAACGCTTCCTAGAATTTATAAACTTGAACACCCTGGATCAACTGGTCAACACCCCCACCAGAGGTGACAACATATTGGACCTGGTCATTACCAACATGGGCACCGTAAATAGCACAAGTAACTTCACTAGTTAGATCAGACCATAGACTAATCATTCTGGATATCCAAATTCCACCCCACCCCCAATCAAGGAAACCACCATGAAAAACTTTTCAAAAGCAAACTTCACTTTACTTAAGACCGAGGTGGAAAGGTTCACAGCCCCCATGCTAAAGGACAACGCTGTCCAAGCTACTGAATCCATTACAAAGGCACTCTATAAACACCTGCAAGAATGCATGGATCATGCTGTCCCAAGCAAAGCCAAGACTCACTCCTCCAAGAAAAGGAAACAAGTCTGGTGGACCCCTGCCATAAATAAGCTATACAATAGAAGGAGGAAAGTAGTACAGAAAAGAGTAAAAGCCCAAGAAGGAAAGACATCCCTGATCAGTATAAGCAAGAAGCTATGATCCCTCATAAAATCATCCAAGGCTAACTTCGAAAGAAAAATTGCCAAGGACTTCAAAGATAACCACAAAGCATGCTTTATCTATGTCAAGAACCTAAGTGGAAACTCTCAGATCTGCTCTGAGTTAGTGCAGAATGGCACAAAATACACGGAACCGACTGATATTGCCAACATTCTGGCAGACAAGTTTAGTGCAAAATTCACCCCCCTCTCACCCCCTAAATAGCCCATAACCATACCAGAAGAATGTAGAGCCCTGGAAATCACAGACACACAGTTTAAAACAGCCCTACCCAAAGACAAAAATACAGCTTCAATGAGACCAGACAGTGTCCCAGGCTGCGTCTTACACGAGCTCCAAAATGAACCCACCCCTCGCCTAAACACACTGTTCAAACTCAGCCTCTTTACAGGCTACATACTCATAGAGTGGCGCACAGCAACAGTTATCCCACTCCACAACGGTGGAGCCACAACAGACCCTGGGAACTGTCGCCCTATAAGCCTGACTAGCCTGGTCTGCAAGGCTATGGAGCTCATCATCATGGAATTCATTAACAGAGACATTAGGAACCTTCAAACATTGGACCCTACTCAGTTTAGCTTTGTTAAGGGTAGATCATGCCTCCTAAACCTGGTGGACTTCTTTGAGACAGTTACCAAGGCTTTAGACGAGGAAAAGGAGGTCCACACAGCCTACCTAGACCTCACAAAGGCTTTCAACACCATTCCCCATTCTGGTGTTCTAGACAAGCTCACCAGCCTGAACATAAACCCCTATGTCACGAGATGGGTTGTCAATTGGCTCATGGATAGAACCCACATGGTGAAAGTTACAGGCTCTAGGTCCAACTCTAAACCAGTTACAAGTGGCATCCCCCAGGGCTCAGTCCTGGGACCCCTCATGTTCGGTATATACTTCTGAGAGGTACAGGCAAGTACAGGAGGACTATGGCTGACTAGGTTTGCAGATAACTGCAAACTGGGGGCCATAATTGACTCTCCAGCTGATACAGACATCCTCCAGAAGGGTCTCACTGAGACGGATACCTGGTGTCAAAATCATGGCCTCAAGCTAAATGCCAAAAAGTGCATAGTCATCCCCTTTGTAAAAAACAAAGTTCCCACAAACTACCACATATGTGGTAGTCCCCTAAATACAGAAAATGTAATAAGGGATCTGGGGACCCAAATAGATAGTAATCTCTCCTTTGATAATCATATTGCCAAGGTGGTTAGAAAATCTTTCTATGTGGCCCACCTAATCACAAAAGGGTTCACATCTAGAACAAAAGAGGTTATTGTGCCCCTCTGCTCATCACTCGTCAGACCCATCATAGAGTACAACTCCCCATTTGGGATGTACCTTACAAGACACCTGCAACAGCTGGAAAGACCACAGAAGTTCCTCACCAAGAGGATTACTGTCCTCAAACAGATGCAGTATGCAGCCTGACTGAAGAAACTCCAGCTGTACTCCATTGCATACCGCTTACTCAGATGTGATCTTTGCCTGACATACAAGGCCATGTCCAACCCAGAATTGATGGACATGAGTGATCTAAAAAAAACAAATCCCCAAGAGCCACATGCTCTAGGGATCTAAACCTCACCACAATGATAAATAGGACGTGCTGGAGGGATAGATTCCTGTCCCAGAGACTCCCCATGCTTTGGAACAGGATTCCAATCTACATTAGGCAGGGTCCCTCACTAACACTCTTCAAGAGAAACTTTGACGAGTGGATGGGAAACAGAAAATTTACCCCGGGGTCACTGCAGTGGCTCTGCTGGACAGAGGCACAGGGAACTAATGGCTCTGCTGGACCGAGGCACAGGGAACTAATCTAAGGGGGTGGCAAAAGCCACATATTCTGGCTAGGCTTATAGATGCCCTCGGGCAGATAGCCTAGTACTTACCTATGAACCTATTTCTAGGACAGGTTTCACTAGGACCATTCTCTAGTGGCTCCTGGACTCTTCTCATTTCTCATCCCTATCCTTCTAAGATATGGTAATTTACCCATATACCTTAGGGTACTGCAACAGGGTAATGATGAACATAGTATAGTTGTGTAAATAAATTTGTTATAATACTTGATGTTCAAATAACCTATTTAGTAGCTGCTTCCTTCCTCCATCCTTATTTTTTGTATAAGTTTTTGCCAGATTGTGGACATGAATTTTTTCTTTTCCTACCATTGTACTCTCAGGAATTTAGTCTCCCTTTCTCTGTTTCTCAGATGATATGGAGATTTCTTCGGACTCAAATTTAACTAGGTGTTCTGCCAACACTGTCTATAATGGACATTCCAAGAATGGCTTCAGCAACCCCTCAACTGGTATCTCCTATTCCGGTCCATGAATCAGATCCAAGGCCCATGAGCCCAACTAATGGTTTGGGTATATGGAAGGTGCCCTGAAGCTTTTGGAAGCTGTCCAGCTGCTATATCCTTAGCAGAGTATAACCCATATAGCTTAGGCTACTGCAGTGATCATTTGGACATCTACAGTTATGCTAAGTTTACTTATACAACTGTTCTTTGTGTGTTTATGTGACTATTGCTATTAATCCTATGGTGTGAAAACTATTGATCTGATGTTGTCTATTCTCTTCTAAGTCAGCCTTTGGGGTTATCAGATCTGACCTTAGCACCATTTAAAAGCTGTGGATCCAGGGCTATGACTCCTCTCCTACCCAGAATCCCTCTCTTCCTCCAAAATACCTTTGCTACCTGATCAAGAAGGGGCATTTTCAAGGGGATCTGACATTTAATCTTAGCTAAGTCTAAAATTTTGTATCACTGCCATCTCTGGCATTTTTTTCTTCATTTCATCTCCCCCTCTTAATATCGATCCATCTAGACAGATATAGATTTTATTTTTAAAAATGTTCTCCTTCTAGTGCTATTTACTATAGGTAAATATCCTAACTTGAAAATTATTATCTGTTCTTTCTGTATAGTTTTAGTGTTGAGCATAGTTGGCTAATGCATAGTTTTTTTCTTTGTAACGTGACTGTGTTTTGGTTGCCAGTTTCAAAAGTGTGGCCTGCAGCCAGAAGATTCTATTACATGTGCACTCCCTGTTTCTACTGCCTTGGAGCAGCTCATCTAAAAGTTGAAATCAAAGCTTGTGCCTCATTTAGTATCAAGGCCGTACAGGGACAAATTATTTTTTAAAGGCCTTATACCTGCCCAGCCAGGTGTATCTACCCAGTCTTTGGCTTCCATTGCAACTTGTTCTGTTTCCCCAGCTGAATTCAGGGAAATAAGCAAAGTAAAAAGAAAAGGAGAAAGACAAAACTTCAGAAAAATGTTCAAACAAGACCAGGAAGCTGTCTCTGGTCTCATTGGAACCTTTGGGTCTGGCACCAAAAATTTCTAAACAAATGGATCCAACTCATACACAGATAAAGTCACCAGTGCCTCCTTGATTCTTGCCATTAAGCACTCAGCAACATTCTCCCTTCTTGCAGGAGTTGCAGTCATGGAGACCACCTTCAGTGGTTTTATATTCCAAGTTCATTCATTCGAGAAACCTTACCAAGGTAGATGTTGATGGATGATATGGAGATTCCTTTGGATCCAAATTTAACTAAGGGTTGTCCCAACACTGTCTACAATGGACATTCCAAGAATGGCTCCAACAACCTCTCCGCTGGTATCTCCTATTGCAATCCATACTTCAGATCCAAGGCTCATGAGCCCAAGCTTACCAGGAGCACCATTGTCAGAGCCGACAATCTTGTTAACCAACAATATCCCTTACTCTCTTGATGCCAATGCTTTTGTATTAGGATGAGTCTCAGAGTCAAATCATCAGTGCCAGGGCTTGAGGTGTTAGGTTTAAAACTGAAACTTTTGGAACCATTTCTTCTCCTTGGCTTTTCTGCACTCAGGAGCTCAGCTGTGTTGAATTCAGTTCCTAGGCAGGACAGGTTGGGGGAGTGTCTTCCAACATCTCATTCTGATGGTAGGTAGAAAAGTATCTTCACCCCCTATCTTTACTTAGAATTTTGAAAGTGTTTTGCCAGGCTAAGAGAAAAGATGCTTTCTACACACACAGCCCATTTTGGACATTTCGTATGACTCTGCATATCCAGGTCAACAGGGACAGTCAGCTTCATTCAGTCGCAGGGCTACTCGCCATGCAAACTCCCAGTTGGACTCATCTACAGATGTTGCATCAAGGCAAGGTCCCAGAAAATAGAATTGTAAGATGATACATTTAGATTCCTCCCCAGAATCAGTCACAGAAGACATAGACTTGGATGACTGGGATGGGTCTCCAAGATCCCATCTATTGGATGTCACCTTCACTGACATTTTGGAATTGATGAAAAGATTGGGTTGGTTCACTGATACACCCTCCCTGTATGAGTCTGTATTCGTCAAGGGTTTTTGAACTGGCTGTTCTACCTCCTGTGTGATACTACCTGCTGATGCACTTTTAGACCTGGTAGCTCAGTAAACTTGAAAGAATCCTGATACGGGGCAGCCAATACCTAAGAAGATAGGTAAAATATTGTCCCAGAAAAGGACAGAGCACATTGGTGTAAGGGTTCCCTAGGAGATGCCATGGTTGTGGTGGCAGCCACTAAGAAGGAACTCTGAAGAGAGTAAATATGTCCATCCTTCTAACAGGGAATCAGGAGCACTGGGCAGATATGGGAAACTAATGTATGCATCAGTGACTTTCACACACAGAAAATTGAACTACCTGACCCACATGATGCATTTCCAGATGGACTTGACTAATAAGCTCACCAAATCCCTCTCAGGTAACCTACTGATGAACATACAAAAAACAGTGAAGTCCTGTCTACCTTACAGTTGATGTCCAGTGTATCCATGCATCTGCTTTATAATGCAGCTGATGGTACAGCAGGAGCAGCAGAACCTGGCATAGCCACCATCTGCCATGCCTGGATGTGACTGTGTGACTTTGCAGAAATCTTCAAGATGTCCTTCCTTAATGCCTCTTTTGATGGTTTAACACTCTTTAGACCAAAGCTCTTATCAGGAGCTAGGAAGATGTGAAGACTCATTCTGCGGTTGAAATCCACTTCTGTACCCCTCAGAAAACCTTTTGCAGGAGCCAGAGGGGTGGTAAAAAAATGTGGTTCAGAAAATCTCAGGAGCTCAACCAGAATGCTCCTGCAGACAGGACCTCCCAAGGCAGAGTGAGTTGGGATTTCATTGAACATCTACCTAGGGGACAGAGGCGGACCACACATTCAGGGATTTTGCTCTCCTTTTACTGACAAATCATTCCATTACTCTTGAAAAATTTCCTGACTGCCACATTCTGGAGGCAGTCAGGGTGGCATTTATCCCTACTCCCTCAAGTCTTGCAGGCCATCACATTAGATACTTGGGTGTTGAGGATAATCACCAAAAGCTAAATTATTCTCTTTGTTTTCCCTCAAAAGAAAAGAAGAATCTGATGTCCTTTTCATTCTTCCTCAACAAATGGGTTATGGATCCAATCCTCTGATCCGACTTGGACGCATTCTTCCGACTTTGGATACAACACTTGCACTCCTCCCTCTACCCATAATGCCCTAGTCTAATCCCAGCACCCCAGATTTTGTTTGCCACCATCGCACACAGACATGGGATCCTTCTGTCTTCATTATAGTTCTGTAAGTAACCTCCCTCTTAGTTGTTCAGACTTTCTGCGTCAGGCTTTCTACTATTATAAATAGTAATCTTTTTTAATTGCCATTGCAGGTATTTTGTCTTCCTCTTCCTTCTTCTATAATACCTACCCTATTCAACAAGTTAATGCTTTTTTCCATTGGTGGTATTCTTCCTTTCTAAAAAAAAACAAAAAAAAAAAAATGAAAAAAAAACTGTTCTTATTTACTACTCTTTTTCTTTTCCTAGTTTTTATACTGTCATGGCTGACACTATAACAGGCTTCAAAAAATGCACTTTTTGTGGGCGTAAAATCCCTAACTCAGATGCCCACAAGGAGAGTGTTTACTGCTTGTGACCAGCTAATTTAAACACAAGCTGCTCCATCTGTGCAGCTTTTAACTCACGAGCTATAGCTGACAGGATAAACAAACTTGTCATCTAGGGTTTGCTTCCTCCCTCATTTTCAGGTGCTCAAACTCCCAATAAGTCTTCAAAAGCTCCATAGGATCACAGGACGTGGTCGCCTCTGAAATCTCCCAAGACTCCTTCTGAGCCACCCTGGAAAGTTGCTAAATTGTCTGATCCAATTTCATTGGACCTGAAAAGACATACTGTGGATCCTAAACATTGGGATCCAAAACCATAGGATACCATCTTTATTTCTTCTAGTCCAAACAAGCAGATTATGGATCCTTAGTCTTTGCATCCAAAGCCTAGCACTTCCTACTCTATGAGGACTCATTCTCCTGAGGTCTTCATAGATCCTATCTCACCTAGTCTCCATTACCCTTTTATGCAGACACCAAAAAATCACTATAGATCTCAGTCAACCACCACATCCATCAGGTCCTCCAGGAGTCTATCTGATGTGAATGTGCAAAGCTCCTATCCAGATGGGGGTTATCTTGGCTCCATTCCATACTGGATCCATGAGTCTTCTGGCCGCTACTCACACAGTCTTATCTCCTTCTCTGATCTGTCCTTCAGTTTCAGAGACCCAGGTCTGACAGCCTCGAGAATCATAGAGTCGGATCCAAAGAGAATTACTTCCTTGACTCTGACAGTATCCCTGACCAGTTCTATTCCTGTGCCTTTGGATCGGAACAAGGCCCAGAAACAAAGCATTGTCATAGAATCCATGGGGCCAGGATCTACTCCAGTTATGTAGGATCAATCCCTGCCCCTTGGACCCTTGGCACTGGACAGCTCATCTGGTTCCCTCCTTCAGGCACAGATCAAGTCGAAGTCATGAGCAACCCATATTGGAACACACATCTCCAGTGTGGGTGGCCATGGCTTCTTTGAGTCCATCTGCCTTTGAAGTTGTAGAAAGGGCTTTTTTTCATTCTAGAGATCTGGTCTCTCACACTTTGGATCCTTCCCTATCCCATCTATGGTTCTAAGTCCATCAGAACTATTCCACAGGAACAGCCAGTTCCACCTAGCTTCCATTCACTTCCTATGGAGGAACTTCCCATCTGTTCTGATACCTTCCCCGAACATCCCCCCAGGAGGTCCATCAGAAGAGGCCATGTAAGAAGAGCCACATAGATTGCCTGTTAGAATCCCAAAGATACTGATTTTGAGGAAGGTGAAGGGTCCCCCAGACCACCACCTGCTGATGTCTCCTTTGGAGACATATTAGAGCTCCTTAAACAAAAAAGTGGTTGTTCTTTCAACAGTTCTTCTCCAGAGGAGTCAATATTTCTGGAGGTCTTTGGTTTTGGCCCGTCTATGACTTGGGTGACCTCCGGCTGATGAGCTTATTGATCTGGTCTCTTGCTGACATGGAAGGAGACAGAATCCATTTAACCAGTCCTGCATCATCTGGACAAGTTCTTAGCCCCACCAAAGGATAAATCCCACTCGAGCAAATGAGTCCCTGCCCTGTAGATGCAATGGTGGTGGCAGCCACTAAAAAGGAACTAGCAGAGCTTCTCTGTCCATCTAACAGTGTGTCTAGGATGCTGGCTAGATTTGGAAAGCATGTTTTTTTCAGCAACCATTGCTCTGAGGTCTTTGAAGTATCTGGCACACTTTACAAGGCTACAGAGAGATTTGACCAAAGAGCTGTCAAACTCTCTCTCTCCGTGTCCATATCTGCAGAGAATTACAAAAGATCATCTTCTCAGCTGGCCACTCTTTTGTCAGTTTCCAATGCGTCCATGAGGTTGATCTCTCATGCAGCAGAAGGTGCCTCACGGGTGGCAATTTCAGGCATTACAGTAAAGAGACATGCAGGGATGCAGCCATGTGACTTTGCAGAGCCTTTCAAGTTATCTTTCATCAATAGTTTGTCTGATTGGAACATCCTTGTTTGGGCCTTCTGTGAAAGAAATGCTTACCAGTAGTGAACAAAAAGAAAAGACCCTATCTGCCACACGAATCAAGTTTACTAACCATCAATTAACTTTCTCTAGACATCAGAGAGGTGATAAGACAATGTGGTTCCACAAAACTCTGGGACCTTTACAGGATTCATGCAGAGACAACTGTCTGAGAGGCAGGGGAGGCAGTTCTAATGGAAGACTTTGCCCCCGAGGCAAAGGAGGCCTGTAAAAATCAGGGTTTCTGAAATTCCTTAAAAGACAGACCCTTTCAGCATTCCTGTAATACTGCCCTGACTGATCACCTCTGGAGGCAGTCATGGGATGCCTGTTGTTGCACCCAGACATCTGGGTTGCTATAACAAAAGATACCTGGGTGCTAAAAATAATATCCAGAGTTACATCATACCATTTTCCCAGACCCCAATCTCCAAAAGAAAGATGCTTCCTGACATTTCACCCAGTTAGAGGAAGGCTTCCGCACAAGAAATTCAAAAACTGCTAGACAAAATGTCATACAGAAGGTCCAACCAGACCAAACAGGATTCAGAACTTACATTTCCTTTTAGTACCAAAAAGACATGAGACCTGAGACCAATTTTAGATCTAAGCAAACTAAATCCATTTTTGAAAAAGTCAAAGTTGAGAATGGATAACTACTGCATTTTCTGGATTTATTTCCAACAAGGCATTTCTCTGCCAAGACTGCCTAAAGCCTACTCAACTAGATCCAGGGCCATTTTGTCTGCTTTTTGGTGAAGAATTTTTATTGATATTTGCACAGCAGCTGCATGGTAAAATGCTCATACCTTTGGTACTCATTACAAACTGCTGCCTTTGGTTCAGCAGTTCTCTGGTATATCCTTTCATGAGGGCCACCCAAGATTCACATAGCTGGGAACATTGTACCATTTGTTGAATAAGAATGAAAAGGACAACATCAGATCCAAAGTTTATGTACTCACCATAACTAGGCATCTGTGTTGTCCATTTTCATTTTTCCTCAACCACCCCCCATCCCCCTTCCTATAATATTTTTGAGTGACCTGATGGTTTCTTGTTGAAATCTATAGTTCTGGGTTTGGGCTGCACTGTATTATATATTTTTTCTTTAACTACTTAGTGTAGACTTTATGGCAGCAAACTCAATCTGAGTAAATGGGGATGGAATAGAGCATTGTGGGTAGAGGGAGGAGATCGAGAGTTGGATGTAAAGTCTGAAGCATGTGGCCAAGTCAGATCCAAGGATCAGATGTATAACCCATTTGTTGAGGAAGAATGAAAATGGACAACACAAATGCCTAGTTATGGTGAGTACATAACTTAAATTCCCATGGTGCCACCTGATCAAATGGAATCTGCAACAGCAGAAGTCTTAAAGCTGTTAGAAAAAAGTGTCATCCAGCAGGTCTCCCTGAACTAGTTAGAATCTGGAGTCTGTTCCAGGTTCTTTTAAGTTCCAAAAAAGACAGGGGACCTGAGGTCAGTTTGGAACTCAGTCATCTGAATCGGTTTGTAAAACAAAGTTCTGGATGGTCACAGTTAAGTCCTTTTGCCTCTTTTGAGGAGGGATGACTGGATGTGCTCTATGCATCTGCAGGATGCCTACTATCATATCAAAATAGTGAGGCAATGCATGATATTTCTTTGCTTCTGGCTGAGAGCCATTCACTTCCATTTAAGGGTATGGCCCTTTGGTTTTACAAGAGCCTCTCAGTTTTTATCAAATATATGACAGTTGGACACAGCATATCTCAGACTACTAAGATTCCAGGTTTTTCCTTATTTACATGATTGGCTCTTCACTGCTCCGACCAGGGATATTTTGGTCCATCAATGGGACTTCATATTCCCACTTCTTCAGTAATTGAGAATCACGGTCAGTCAAGCAAAGACCAATTTGGCACTCACACAACAGATAGAGTTCATCAGTTGACACCTGAATGCAAACAATCAACTTTCATAGTCCAGGACTGTATCTCTACATCAGGTAGGCTTTCAAGTTCTCCAACATCCCTCACCCTCACAAAACTTATTCTTTAACTGTTAAGGCTGATGCTTTCAATAATAGCATTGCTTCCTCTAGCCAGGTACTACATGAGAGTTCATTCAGTGGACCCTTTCTGTACAGTGGTTCCATATTTCGCATCTACTTCATTCTTAGATTTGTCTGATGCACATTTGCAGATCTCACATCTCATGATTGCTGACCTTGACAGCTCTCATGTAAAGTCAGCCCTTTTCTACACATCCCATCACAGCCATAACCATGGATACTTACCTCCTGCGGTGGGATGGGGGATTTTGAAGGCAACACTTGCCAAAGTTTGTGGTCACACATGGAGGCCAGTCTTATCAGTGTCCTGGAGATTAAAGCAGTTCTCCTAGCATTGTAGGTTTTCTGTGACTGTCTCCTCAAGGGTGTGATTTCCATGCAATTGGGCAATATGGGCATTAGTCTGGTACATCAACAAGCAAGGCGAAACGCATTCATATCCATTATGGTGAGGGACCATAACAGTTTAGCAATGAGAGATGTCTTCCTGTCACTTTGTCATAGTCTTCTAGTGTATTAATGGAAAAAATGAGCAGTCCCTCATTCAAGCAGTGGCTAATCAAATCTTCAGACATAGGAGTCAACCATTCTGCAATCGTTTTGTTTAGTACCTGAACTATAACTGCAGCAGTTACTTTGACCTAATCCCTCCACAGAGACAGTTTACAAGAGATGCTGTAGTCCACAATTGGCCCCCGGTCTCCTATATGCCCTTCCCCTTCATCTGATAAAAAAGTTTATTCAGAATGCAAGAAGGTGCAAGGCCAAGGTAATCATTGTTCCATTTTGGCCATGGGAAGTTTGGTTCCCCTTCCTATGGCCTCATCTAGTATGTCCTCTATGGATGTTGGTCTACAGTCCAGATCTGACTCACCCATATGGGCAACCTGTCCCAGACACAAAGGCTAACCATGTGGTTCCTTCAATTTTATTGATGACCAGAGATGCCAGGGTTTCCATTCAGGTGGTTCATATGTTGTCAGCTTCACAAAAAATCGAGTACCAGGAAAGTTTACTTCAGCAAATTGATGAGATTTTAAGTCTGGGCAGCCTGTTTAAGGGATAGATCCCTTTTCTGATCCTCTCTCTCTTATTCTAGACATTTTGTTGGATCTTTTCCAAAAAAGGCTCTAAATTTTCAACAGTCGTGGTGCACTTAGTGGCTATTTCCAATTTCCAAATTGGACTCAAGAGTGCTATAGCTTTAATAAAGATTTCAAAAACCTTTCTGAAAGGAACCCTCTTATTGAAACTTCCTATAAGGGATCCAGTCCCTCCATGGAACATAACTATTGTGCTTCAAGTGTTAACAAAACATCCCTTTGAACCTGTAGCTACAGCAGATCTAAAGTATCTTAGAAGACCATCTTCCTTGCACCTATCACTTCAGTGAGAAGGGAGTTGCAAGCACTTTCTTGTAACCCCCCCCCCATAACTGATCATCCATAAGGGTAGAGTTTCTTTGAGAAATTATTTCACATTCATTCCAAAAGTGGCATACAAAATTAACTTTAATCAGTCCATTAATTTACCAGTATTCTTCTCAAACTTTAACAAAAGGAGAGTATACTCTGCCTTTAACAGATGCTCACAGGGATAAAGATTTTAGAAGATCTGATCAGCTGTCTGTAGCTTTAGCTAGAGCCAAGTTAGGCTAGAATGTTTCTAAAGTCACATTATCAAGGTGGCTTTCAGATCATATGGCCTTTATCTTTGAAAAATGGGGTCTGTCTTTAACCAAGAAATCATTCAACAAGGTCTGATACTGCTGCCTTTATGCATACCCTATTGACAAAATTTATGCAGCAGCAACTTGGTCCATTGTCAACATATTCATAACCTATTACAATCTGGATACGCCATCTCATACATCTTGTGGCTCCATGATACTCGGAAATATCATTCCTTGATAGATCCCAGGGATTTTGATAGTTGGGGAATCTGTCCGAATGATTGAATCTTGCAAAAAAGATAACATTGGATACAAAAATTACATACTCACCATAATGATAGAGCCATGTTGTTTTGATCTGGTTCAACATCCTTCCCCCTTCCAAATTTCTCACCTGTCACTCTAATTGAATGGACCTAGTCAGAAACCTTGTCATTATACAACCTCAGATGGTTGCAGTTTTGTAGGTCATATCCCAGTATAGATAAGGAGGTATTTCCTTTAAAGAGAGAATGAAAATTTTATTGATGAGTAGGCAAACTCAATCTCAGGTATCAAAGAGAGGGATCATGGGTAGGGGAGGAGTCAGTGTCCTGGATCAATAGCTTTGATAAGACACCAATGTCAGATTTGATGGCCCAAAGTTTGAATCATCCGAAAAGAAGACAATATGGATCTATTGTTATGGTGCATACATAACTTTCATTTAATTCTGTAATTTACTCAGCATGGCCTCAGAAATTGCAGTGCACAAATAGGTAATCATCAATCTGCAGTGTCAATTCAAGGTAATTGCTTCTCAGCCCCCCCCCCCATGCCTGCTCTTCTTTGAGTGTGGTGGCTAGCTGTTGTGAGCCATTTGTAAATAGAGAAAACTTTTGGAAATCAAAAACATTACTAAAATGCGTATAGATGGTATTACCGAATTATGTTTACACCACAAACTAATTTTTTACATTACTAAGCAGTAAACTTTATGAAGCAATTCAAATTTGTGAATTCCAGTGTTAAACAAATGCAGGTAATAAACAATCCCTGGAACTTTTTCAGGTAAGATTCTGACATTGCATAAACAGTAAAAGACATCAAACATTGCATTTCTATGGTTCTGTATTTTGCATTTGCACTGAGTTTCAGATATGTACATGAACATATCACACAAAGATACACAAACGAACATCTATATGATTGTGTTTGCATAGTTGTATACATATACGTATCAAAATGCATGCACATTAACATGACATTGAAGTTACTGGTACATACAGACACAAGCATAGAGATGAATGTTTTTACTATGTATAAATACAAATTATATGTAACAAAGCAAAATACAAACGCAAGAGGTATGAATAAAGCGACCAGCAATGGCTGCATCTCTTATGATGATGACAGCCTGATAGTGAATGAGGATAATTCCTCTTTTCCTTTCCCTATTCGGGTCAACAGGCAAAAACCATGGTCACCATACTACGGAGTAAAGAAAAGGAAGAACTCAGAAGAGAGACTCGAATTCCAAAAGAAGGTTTTACGTCCCACACAGAAAGATTAACTGTGAACATTTCCAGGTATGAACTAAGTGAAAATGAACTATCCCTACTTGATAAAGGTTTATCCTTTATACCTGCTGCTAGTGCTGACATTGCTGATATTATTATAGATGTTAAAATGGTCAGGAGTCTAGGTCTAAAGTTATTATTTACAGACAATGATAATGTGAAAAATACTAATGTTTTTAAAAAAACATCAACATTCATACCACAATCATGCCCTGCACTCGAGGCCTTTGAGAAGGCCTGTGAAAGAGATTTATTAGCTAGTGACATGACTAATAGTAAACCTGAATTTTTTAATTTGACCCATGCTGAACGTGAAGCATTGAAAAGTCTACAGAACAACAATGACATTGTCATTAGACAAGCTGATAAAGGGGGCTCAGTGGTGGTATTAGATAATATAATTTACAACATGAAAATGGAAGAATTATTGAAAGAAACAGACACATATCATTGTTTGAATGCTGTAAAATTAGATAAAGTAATTAAAAGTATTCCTGAGATGCTATATGATTTTTTGCTATGCAATGTAATAGATGAAAATTTGTACAAATATTTTCTAGTTGAAAAACCAGTTGTTCCAACGTTCAGGGGCCTACCAAAGATACACAAAAATTTGATCGACCCCCCCGATGAGACCCATTGTATCAGGGAAAGGCTGGGCCACTGAGCCTATGTCTATCTACTTAGAGAACCAACTAAAACCGATAGTAAACAACAATGAGTTCATAATCAGAGACACAGAGGAGTTCTTATGCAGTTATGCAGAATATTTACATTCACATAATGATTATATTAGTGATTTATTGGTTACACTAGACATTGTTTCCCTTTTTACATCTATTCCTAATCAGGTAGGGATAGAGTATGTGAGATTGTTACTATTAGAGAACAACATTCCCAATAATCAGGTGATACAATGGATGCTCATTTTGGAATTGATACTTGAGAATAATGTTTTCTTGTATGACAATAACTATTATCTACAAAAGAAGGGTGTAGCGATGGGCACACCGTGTGCCAATTCGTATGCAAATCTTGTGATGGCATACTGGGAAGCTACTTATGTTCTAGGAAATACATCTTTTAGAGAGAATATCAAGTTGTATAAACGCTTTGTAGATGATGTCTTCCTCCTATGGGGTAGTACATCAGAAGAGTTAGATCAGTTTTTAATTCACATAAATGGAACCACTGATTTTTTGAGATTTGAATGCTCTAGATCCTTTGATAGGATAGAGTTCTTAGACGTTCTTATTAGTAAGGATAGAAATACCGTGAACACGGATTTGTACAGAAAACCTTGACGAAAGAATAATCTATTACACTATAATAGTATGCACCCTAGACACCTATATCCCAACATAGTTAGAGGTCAAATATTAAGGGTATCTAGGTTAACAACAGATGATACGAGGCATCATGAACAGTGTGAGACATTAAGAGATTAATTTTTAGACAGAGGTTACAATAAACAAGTATTGAATAGAATATTCCGTGATAATTCCTTGGAAAGAAAGGGTAGAGGCAGACCATTCCTACACAGAACTAGTAAAAATGGAAATGATAAAAGAATTAAGACAGGGACAGTTAAGAAAAGAATAGTGTTACCTTTTATAAATAGGAATAATACCATTAGAAATGTATTAACTAATAATTGGCGAATGTTATTGGTAGATGAGAGGTTAAAAGGTATTATAGGTGAAAAGCCTGATATCACTTATAAGAACATGAAATCCTTGAAGAGGCTACTATGTTATGAAAATACCACAAAGTCAGCCCCTAAAACACAAAGGAAAGGTACGTTTCCCTGTAGACATTGTAATCAATGTAGCTACATAACAAAAGAGAAGGGTTTTATACATCCAGATAATGGTAAAAATTTTAAACTTGATAGATATGCAGATTGTAGATCCAAGGATTTGATATATCTAGCAAAATGTTCATTATGCAAATCATTTTACTTAGGAAAAACTAATAGAACATTACGGGAAAGAATTAGAGAGCATATCTATGATATAAACAGGGAAGATGACAGGAATGCTCTAGCCAGACATGTATTGAGCCTAGGATCTAAACATAAATTCACTTTTCACTTTTCAAGTACTTGAATTAATTAATAAAACAGATAGGCTAGGTGAGATAAAGAATTTTACTGAAGAAAAGGAAAATAAGTGGATATTAAGGCTACAAGCACACAGAGGCCATGGCCTCAATGACAAAATATCACTGAAACCTTTTTTAAAAGGGAGACCATATAGCCACTAATATCCAAATCTATAGAGCGATTGAATTAATACAACTAGCATACATTAACTTATTTATGTAAATGTTTACATATACATATACACATATTAAAATGTTTTTAATGTTTTATACATTATTCAAGTTATTATTTTAGCCATTTCATATTCAACAGTGTCAAATATATGTTAGTATGCTTTTTGCTATATATATATTTTTATAGAGTAGAAGCTGATTTAGTTATTTATTTGTATATTTAGATATATATATATATATATATATATATATATATATATATATATATATATATATATATATATATATATATTATACTATGTATCAATTCTATTGAGTGTTGCTACTCTAGAAAGAACTTTTATTCTTAATTCTGGCAGTCATGTTTTTTAAATATTATATTTATTACATACACAGTCTTGGTATGCAGTTTTTATATAAGCTTTTTTATAACAATGTACATTTAACAATGACTGATTAAGACAGAATTTTTGTTAATTACTCTAATTATTCAATCTACTGTGAGTATATAAGAATACAGATACTAGTTGTTTTTTAAGTCTGAAGAAGCGTTGTTAAAACGTGAAAGCGCTTACTACCTAGCTACAGCTGTTCGTTTTATGCCTTGATTTTTGATTAAAGCTTGAAGAATCATCGTGGTGTGCCTCTTTTGTGTTTTTTGGATACAAATTATATGTAACTTGTATATGTGTATACACACACACACATATATATATATATATATATATATATATATATATATATATATATATATATATATATATATATATATGGGTCTAGTTCACTTCGCCTAAAACTCATTTGGCAGAATTTCATTTGACCGAGACCAAATCACCTAATGTTCAAATTACTGAAAACTCATTTGACTGAATCTCTCATTTCACCAAATTAAGCCATAGATATGATATGGTTTTCCCTTCACCTGTGACTTGCTTGTGATAAAAAGAATTACTGTAACTTAGAGTGATGACTGTCAGAATACTGATAGTTATGTAGAAAGTAGTGTTGTAGTGTTTCTAAATGTTTTATGGGAAGTATCTAAAGTAATATGGTGGATGTTTTGCGCATTCAGTAGTTGGCAGCATGTACAGTACTGTAAGGCAAGTAAAAGGTATATGCCCTTTTCCCCACTGTAGTGCTATCCTGGAGTTAGTATATATAGTTAGAGGGGGCACAGTCCCCCACATTGGGGGTATGGGGGTGTCACCCCCCACCTAGTTTGGTTTTATATTGTATGGTTTCTGTTAAGAGGGTAAGTAAGTAGTTTTTATATTCTGGAAAGAGTTAGTCATTGGTGTTGTAAGTGTACGAGACTATGGTGTAAAATGTAGTATTTTGAAATTCAGCATTGTAAGCTTTCGGTGAAATGAGATTCAGTCAAATGAGTTTTCGGTAATTTGAACATTAGGTGATTTGGTTTCGGTCAAATGAAATTCTGCCAAATGAGTTTTAGGCAAAGTGAAGTATTGTGTGTGGCCGCGGTGGTGCAGCGGTTAGCATTGTCGCCTCACAGCAAGAGGTTGTCCAGTTCGATTCTCGGCTGGAGTGCCTTCTGTGTGGAGTCTGCATGTCCTCCCCATGGTCGTGTGACACTAAAGACATGCACGTAGGTGTGAGCGTGAATGGGCATGCCTTCTATAAGGGTGGGCGTCGGGCTGGCAACTCAGCACCGTAAAAATCCACTGCTAGTCATGAGCAGACTGGAGTTCCACTGTGGCGATACCTAACTGGGAAAAGCTGAAAGTCTATATGTGTGTGTGTGTGTGTGTGTGTGTGTGTGTGTGTGTGTGTGTGTGTGTGTGTGTGTGTGTGTGTGTGTGTGTGTGTGTGTGTGAGTGTGTGTGTGGGCGAGTGACTGTGTGTGTGTGTGTGTGTGTGTGTGTGTGTGTGTGTGTGTGTGTGTGAGTGTGTGTGTGTATGAGTGTGTGTCTTGTGTTGCAGTTCTGTAGGTCATATCCCTATATATGTGTAATACCCTAGTGGAAAAGAATAAGAGCTCTTACTATAGAATTGTAGCCTTCTTTCTTAGACTTCTGAAACCTGTCTTGTCAACTGGTCCATCCTCTGTCTTTGCAGGTCGACATACCTGTGCCTGCACTGCTGCCCAAAGCCGGTCATCCCTGTCAGGGATGGTAAGGGGTCTTCTATCTCCTCCCAAATATCAATTTTCTCAGGTCATCCCTGTCAGGAATGATAGGTGCTCTTCTGTCTCCTTCCAAATATAATTTTTTCTCAAATTCAGAACCAAAAGACTGATTCAGCAGGTAGAGGAGAATTTTGTTCTTCTTTACCCTAGGATTTAACAGATGTCATCCTTATGAAATGCTAGTACAAGAATTAAATATGTTATTGTGATTCAGGGGATAAGAAGGAATGAGCTATAACCTCTGAGGTCTGACATCACAGTGCCCAGCCCATGCACCCAAATAGAGGTAATAAGACTACAGCAGTCACTTGCAGTTCCAGTTTTTCCAGTCCCACTCTTTCATTAGTTAAATAATTGGAAACCATGCTGCAGTGACAGATTCTTATCTCACTTTTTTTTTTTTGGGGGGGGGTAGTTATTTTATTATGTTATAGTATCGCAGTTTTGGTTAGCATGTTGTAAAGGTTGTTACTACATGATGAATTTTACTCCAGCAGTAACTTCTAGTGGAGTCACAAAAATCACTTCCGACGACTTCCGTAGAATTACATTTCAGTATTATTAACCTTACACCACATGTGGATTATTGTAGGTTTTACACCCCTGGTAGAGATTGTCACTGGAAAAGCAAAATTTCAGTGGCACCATTTACCTGGTCATTACTGGTCTTAGAAATACATACATACATACCATGCAAAAGGTATAGCATACTGGAGCGTGACTGAGGCATGCTTGCCAGGTCTATATGTTCAGTACCTCATCGACCATCAGAACAGCTTGTCCTTGGCCATCTGAATACATTTACACCTATAAAAAGACATGTACATGTTCACAGTAGTGTGAGTCATATACCATAAGTAGTTTTTATATCAGCGCCATCTTATGCCAATTGGCCTCAGTCTGCCATTTTGAAAGTGCTGAGCCACTCCCTTCCTCAACACTTATTAAAAAGCATGAGCTAACTAAACCCATTTATAAAACCAGGAATAAACAGAAATTAGTATGAAAATACAGTAGTTGTGTAATTCAGTGAGATTTGTTGAATAGTAACCTTATTTCACCAGTTAAGACATGACAGTTATTAATATTTTTGTACCTTATGCATGGCATGATTGGGAATATCTAAGGTGCCATTTTAATTGATGCTGCATGTGTTAAGGAGCTTAGTGCTGACATTTTCTACTATTAATAATTAGAGGAAAGGTGAACAGGAATGGAAAACTGATTTGAAGTAATTCATGAAATGCATTAATATAACCACTACCAGACCTTAACAGGAAAAAGTTATAGCTGTACATTTCACTACTGCAGTACTAAGATAATTACATCTCGATAGTAATCCTTTAGATACTACACTTGTCTGACTTTTATTATGAACTTGCATAAAGGAAAATTTCAAAGGTTTAGGTGCCATGAGGGGGAAAGTGGTTTAATTTTCTCCCAGTATGTGCATGCAGATTACAAAGTGTTGCAGCAGCAGGGAATAAGACACAGGCAACTTTAATTCAAAAGAGAACCAAATCCTTTATGTATAAGCTCTAAGGACATATGGGAAACACCTGTTTGACAAAGGAGAGGTAAAGCAGGCAGAGAAAGCTAAGGCATGTAATTAAGAACTGGCTGACAGTACTGTAGGGGAAAGGAACTTCACCCTGAAACAGTGTTGGAAAAAAAAAACACCTGGTGGGACGTGCAAGGGCAGAATAAGGCAGAATGCAGTTGCCCTTCCACACTGCAGCCTTTAATACTGGTTGAGGAGTACCTCCTCTTTTTAAGTGGTGATGGTATTTTCAGACCACTGCAGCAATACCCCACCCCGGCTATGCAGTGTGGCAGGTTAGTGTATTTTGTGTATTTCACTAAGTTATGCATTTTCCACAGATAGCTCCTGAGACATGCAAGTCCTTAGATACTACCCAGTGGTAGGAATACTGCGTATATTTGAGAAATTTCACCAGTACACGGGATGTTACAACACTGTACAAATGATGACTGAAGTAACTATCTAAAGCAACATGTTTGTGTTAAAGAACAGAAAAAAAGTCTTATATGCAGTGTCAATTGACCATGCACCACATGGCATAACCAACAGGGCAGTACTGAAACAAACACATTTTGAAAAACAAAATACAGTATGAAAATCTCCATACCCGCCTGGTAGTTACTGTTCAGACCTATGACTTCATCATTATTATGCCTGAAAAACTGTAATGTGACAACAGCACACACAAAAAATGAAAAATATTTTCCTTTAAACTGCCAGTACTTTAATAAAAGTGTACTTGTAGTGTTCTATACTCAGTGCACTGAAAAATGTTAATATTACCCCTCTGCATTCTGCATGCAGTTCACCTTATTTTCAAATATTGCTTGTCATCCTGCCGGAGTACCTCTCAGATGCACAGCAGTCCTGCTCCACCCTGAAAATTACATGGGAAGAATTTAATAGGAATGGCATATAAAGATGTGCCTAATTTGAGATTTTAAACATTATTCTTTATGCCTTTGTCATTTACTGTACAGGAGATAGAGGAGAGGAGAGGTATGTCTCAGTAGATCTGTCACAACTGCCATGTACTCCAGTGCACTGCATAATGAACATTCAATTTTTTAATGAAAAATGTGCCTGATGTACATTGTCAGTTAATCATGCACCACACAGCATATCCTCAAGTAGCACTGCATGCATCAAGTATTATCTATGTGATTGTTTTACTAAGTGAGTGTCACGAACCTTAGGTGTGGACTCTCTGCCTACACAACTTTATACTGTGTATGAGCCTACCACAGGGGTTTCCCCATGCTATCATCCAGCCACCATGACTATTTTTGGTGGGAGGAAGGTTAACAGAAGCTACACTGTCATCATGCGGCAGTTGTGCACCAGACTGGTGCATGATCATATTGTACAGAATGCAGTGTGAGGTAAATATCCTGCACACAGTCCAGATGCAGTGCTAACGGCAAAATAAGCACAATCTGTTACACAAAGCTCCTCTAGAAAGCATACCATTCCTTAGAAGGCATGCATAGCTCTGGCTTAGACCTGAGGCAACATGTACAAAAAGTATGTTGAAGGACTCAAGTAGAGCTCTCTCAATAACAATAATTTCAGTTCCAGCTCCAAAATATAAAATAAGTGATGTGACTAGCTAATCCACTAAAATAGAAGTTGAGTTTATTGTAAATGAAAATACAGTAATAAAATATTATTGGTTAAGTGCTTTCATCCTAAAGCAACATCACAATGGACTTCATCAGAACCAAATGCCCAATGTTCAACTCACTTAAATACTTTGGTAAATTATTCAATTAAAAATCAAATTAAGTTAAATTAATTTATTTAAAAATGCAGTTGCATTTGATAGAGCACCTCTATCTAAAATTTCCCATAACATCACTTGCAAAACAAATATATTTGTATAAGATTGAACATTATATAAGTTAATGGTATATATGCATATATATATATATATATATATATATATATATATATATATACACACACATATATATGTGTCTACTTCATTTGATCGAAAGACCATTTGACCTAAACCCATTTGATTGAAAACCAGTATTCAAGGCATAAAACTGGGATTTGACCCCCTCATCAATGTCATGCAACCCTGAAGTTGGTATATATAGGTGGGGGGTGGGGGGCAAAGCCCCCCCCCCCAGTTTCCTTTAAAAGAAGAAAATAAAACAAAAATTACAGATTTTAAATGAAAATAGGTGGGAGGCACACACCAATATTAGTTCCTTTGCCAGCTCCTGTTCCATACTCCAAACTATTTTCTGAACCTAGTGGTGGACGATATTTCATAGCCCATTCATTGTACACCTCTTTTGCTATATTGTTTAATAATTGTACTGGTTATCCCCTTTCCAGAAACATATAAATAATCTTGTCCATCTCTATCTTAAATAAATATTTGAACACATTCTTGCTGCTCTGATGAGCTGCCATTTGAATACATTATTTTTAGTGTGAAACAAGTGGCAACTGGTAACTATTGTTTTGTTAATAGCTGTTACAAAAAGTGTATTTCCTAAAAGTTGTTGATTCAAAACAGATCAAGTCTAGGTTTTTAGCTATCTACATTTAAATAATTGACTGTGTGTGTAGTTTGTTGGTGAGTGAACCTTAAAAATCCTGTAGTGTTATTTATATAATGGTGAAATTCACTAACGTCAGCCTCTGAGGACATCCATAGAATAAAGATATCATCCAAATACCTAAAGTAGGCCTTCCAACAAGGTTTATAATTAGAATCAAGAATAAGGCGTCTTTCCCATGTATACATTACTAAATTTGCATATAGTGGGGTGCATGCTTCTCCCATAGCTACCCCTTTATCTTGTCTAAAGTATTCCACTTCACAAAAGACAAATTTATTAAACAGTAAGTGTTCCATCAAATCAGTTAAGAAATTGATAGTCACTTCATCTAATTGGTTAAGTTCTAAAAAAGCTGTATTTAACATCTCTAAACCTTCCTCGTATGGAATGCTCATATACAAATCAGAAACATCAATGGTCAAAAAGATACAATCGGTAGTAAAATACTCTTGCTTAATTTTCTTCCAAAAGTCCCAGGAATCCCTTAAGATGTGTGGTATATTTTTTATCATATATTTTAAAACACGGTCAATCAAAACTGCTGAAGTATGTGTTTTAGACTCTTGTGCTGCTACAATAATTCTATATGGTGGGTCTAGTGAGTATTTATGTACTTTAGGGATTCCAAAAATAGAAGGGACAAGTGGGATTTTAGTGAACAAAATCTGTAAGTATCCAAGGGAATTATACCTTGGTACAAACTGTCTTCTGAGAAAAAATATTTTTTTCTGTATGCAATGTTGATTTCATTCTTAGAAACGTTAGTGTATTTGTCAGTATCATCTAAAATGTTTAACATTTTACTTTTAATATTTTCCTCATTAAATCATGTGTGTTCATAAATATGCTTATGTAGCTATCTCTATGTTTTACCAACATAAAAAATTCTGACAGGTAGTACATATCGCAATATAAATAACTTCTTTAGTAATTAATATATGTATTACTAATGTTCATCTTAGCTTGTAAAATAAAATGACACTGGCTGCATGCTCTACAGGAGCATGTACCCTTTTTGTGTGTGATGTCATATGTGCATGTGCTTTTTTCCACTAAAGTTCTTGCCCATCTTGTACATGAATAGGGGTGTTTTAACAGTCATCTCAATCAAATTGATGACAATTTTATAAATATTCCAATTATTTCTAATAATACATTTTACATCGTTAGCCATTTATAATATTTAATTACTTTTGAATTAATTTTGAATCCAACATACTCAACCTTGACACCTTTGGGGTTGAGTGAATCTTGGTTCCAACACCTCAACACTGAATCTATGACACCATCCTTGGATCCATCCTGCACGGTAGTAGTTATGGCACAATGCATTATTAACTTGGTCACTAGGAGAGCATGGCAGGAACTAGATACCATTGTGCCTATCCATTAAAAAAATGACAAAATCCTTAGTCTACCCAAAGACGGACGTTTTGGTCCAAGAGGCCTGTGGAATATTCTATTATTGTGGCATCTGCAACTAAAGAAGAGCTAACAGATGTAGCTACTGTCTGTCCACCCAACAAGTAGTCCAAGGCCATGGACAGAATGGCAAAGTAAGCAAATGCTTTTAGCACCTTTGTCCTTTGTGATATGAACAACATCACAAATATGAATCATTTTCAAAGATACCTAGCTGTACAAACATTAATCTGTTTTAAGAAGACACCCTTTCCAGATTCTAAGAAGCAATTAGAGATCACATTGGGCACTGTGCTCAACATAACTAACTTCTTCATGTGGCTTATGCATAATCCACTCAGCAGGGCAGTACATGCAGCACGTCACAGGTTTCACAATGAGGTTTCATGCCAGGCTTCACCTTTGTAACTCCAGCTAACTTTAAGATTTCCTTTGTGGATGCTCTATATGATGGGTTGTCCTTATTTTGTCCTTGTGTCAAAGAGAAAATACAGAAGTGTGAACAAGATGGAAAGATGTTTCCTGTAGGAGTTAAATTTGAGACCTCACAACAATTTTACAATAGGAATTAAAAGGGGTCCAAATCGCTATTGTTTAGGAAATCCTGGTATCAGCCCTTTGACTCTACTTCTGAAATGGGAGGCCATGGAAGAGGGTGGCCTTTTTTAATGGATTCAGTCCCAAAGGTTGTTGTGGTCTGCAAAACAAAAAATTGTAAAATTGTTGTGAGATCTCAACTTTAACTCCTGATTGACTTCTTCAAATCAGTCTCCAGAGCTGTGGATGAGGGTAAGGCGATCCACACAGCCTATCTGTACCTCACCAAGGCCTTCGACACCATCCCCCTCTCTGGAATCATAGATAAACTTACTAAGCTGGGCATTAATCCCTACGTCACTCAATGGGTTGCCAACTGGCTTACTAACAGAACCCACACTGTAAAAGTAGATGACTCCAAATCCAGCTCCAGTCAAGTGACAAGTGGAGTACTTCGGGGTTCAGTCCTGGGACCACTCTTGTTTGGCATCTACTTCTCTGAAGTACAGGCCAACATTAAGGGACTCTGGCTAACAAAGTTTGCAGATGACTGCAAACTAGGAGCCATTATTGACTCCCCAAATTATGTGGATCTTCTACAAAAAGGGCCTTAGAGAAACAGATGCTTGGTGTCAGAGCCATGGGCTCAAGCTCACTGCCAAGAAATGTATAGTTATCCCCTTTGGGAAAAAACATGTACCCGTGAATTACCACATAGCTGGCAGTACACTAAACACCGAAAGTGTGATAAGAGACTTAGGGACACAGGTGGACAGTGGTCTCACCTTCAATAACCACATCGCCACAACAGTCAGGAAATCCTTCTATGTGGCACACCTCATCACTAAGGGCTTTTCATCCAGAAAAAGGAGGTCATTGGCCCACTGTACTCATCCCTCATTAGACCCATTCTAGAATACAATGCCCTGTTTGGTATGTACCTTTCAAGACATTTGCAACAACTGGAAAGGCCGCAGAAATACCTCACTAAAAGAATCACATGCCTAAAGCAGATGCCCTAAAAAAACTCCAGCTATACTCTGTCGCATATCATATACTCAGAGGCGATCTCTGCTTAACATACAAGGCCATGTGAAACCCAGAGCTGTTGGATATGCTCCACTTAAAGAAATCCCAATCCCTCAGAGCCACACACTCCAGGGATCTAAACCTTGTCATCACAATGAACAAAACATGCTGGAGGAATAGGTTCCTGACCCAGAGATGCCCCAGACCCTGGAATGGACTGCCCATAGATGTCAAGCAGAGCACCTCTTTGGCCCTCTTCAAAAGGAACCTTGATGATTGGATGGGAGATAGGAAATTCACCCCAGGGATCACGTCAGTCACCCTGCTAGACAGGGGTCCAGGGAAGTAAATATTGTGGGAAGAAATAGCCAGAGAATTGTTATAGCTAGGCTTGTATAAGCCCTAGGGCCGATAGCCTAGTACCAACCTATGAACCAATGTCGTAAACTTTTCTCTGACAGACAACTTAACCATTCCTTAAAGGCTGCCTGACTGCTTCTTTCTGGAGGCAGTGAGGGGTCACTTATTCCATTGTTGTCCTGTGTAGGTGGTCTTTCACTTAGGAATCATAGGTAATAAGGATAATATTGATAAGCTATAGATTTCCCTTTTCCCATCCCCCTAACATGAGGACCATTTCCAGAAGTTGCACTCCAACAAAAAGCAGCCAGAAGAGAGATTCTTTCTCTTTTAGGGAAAAGAGCCATCCAAGAGGCCCCACCACATCAGACAGGGTCAGGATATTGTTCAGGGTTCATTTTGGTTCTAAAGAAATGCGAGGACCTCAGGCCCATCTTGGACCTCATCAGCCTGAACAAACACATAATGAAGACCACATTCAGGATGGTCACAGTGCAAACAAGTTTGCCTTGTCTAGAGGCAAACAATTGGATGTGCTCTATACTCCTCCAGGATGCTTTTCTTTATATCAAAATAGCTAATGCATCCAGAAGATATTTACACTTACATCTGTGAGTCATTTTCAATTCAGAGCCCTGCCCTTTGGTATCACCACAGCCTCCTGATTGTTCACGAAGTGTATATCAATAATTGCAGCTCACCTCCAACTGCAAGGGATCCATGTGTTTTCTTATCTGGATGACTGGTAACTGGCATATGCAACAAGGGTCCCTACTTAATGCTAGAAATTACTTTCCCCAGCTCTGTCTTTATGTTTATCTATAAATTATGAAAAATAAAGCTGTAGTCAATTCAATGTATTCAATTCATAGGATGCCTCCTGAATTGTCAGGTGAGGATGGTCCAAAGTACTTGGACTCAATCAGGAAGCCAACATTTACATCACTGGAAGAAAATAACTCATCTCTTGGACTTCCTACATCCAGGGGTGATCTCTGTCCTAACTGATCACATGGGAATGGCTTGGTACATCAACAAACAGAAAGGAACCAGATCCACTCTTTATGCCAAGAAGCCATGAGACTGTGGCAATGGGTGATTGCTTTGTATCACTTCCTAATAGCAAGTCATATCCTTGGAAGAATCAGCTTTCTTGCTGACAGGCTTAGGATATCCATGCTGTGCCTCACGAGTAGTCTCGCTATCCAGCCGTAGCACAGCAGATATTCAGTTTCTGGGTCTGTCCTTGCTGCAGTCTTTTTGTCTCACCAGTCAACACTAGTGCAGCAACTTTTTTTCCTTGATAATGACAAAGGGGTAATCCTCAAGAGATGCTCAAGTCAGACAGTAGCCCTCCATTCACCTTTACACATTCCCATTTTTTTCTGTTAACGTCCACATTCCTGTAGAAAGCAATAAGATGTAAGGCCACAGTTATCCTCATTACGGGCACAGGCACATTTGGTTTACTTTGCTGAGTCCTTACATCAGTGTGCCTCCCTAGTTGCTAGATCCCAGGAAGGATCTACTGTCTCTCCCATCTGGGTCATCTCACCCAGACTTCACAACCTCAAGTTAACCACCTGGTTTCTGCATTTCCTATGATGGCTACAGGCCTGTCCTTGTGCCATGATATTATTCCTATCCTGTCTGCATTTCAAAGAGTCTACTTGTAAAGTCTACCACAGCAAGTGGAAAAGTTTCTCTAGCTGGCAGCTGTTGAGAAGATAGACCCATCCATTGCTGCTATTTCTGAGATTTTAGTTTTTCCTCACACACTTTTTTGATTTAGGCTCTAGTTTTTTGACTATGAAGGTACAGTTGGCTGCAGTCTTGAACTTTCACAATAATACTGATTCCCATTCCTTAGCTTATCACAGATTATGTAAAGCCTTGCTCAGAGGAATCTTTCTTCTCCATCCCCCAGTCAGAGAATCAGCACCACCTTGGAAGCTAAGTTTTGTTTTATAAGCATTAATAAGGTCCACTTTTGAGCCAGGATCTTCTGCTCTGTTGAAATTTCTTTTATGGAAAGCTTTATTTCTTGATGGAATAACTTCAGTCAGAAGGATACCGGAGTTACATGCATTGTCTTCTACTTTACCTTGTTTCATAATGGCAAAATTTTCCCTTCACACAAATCTAGCCTAGCCTTTGTTCCCAAAGTCTCATTTTGACACAAACTTAAACCAACCTATCCAACTACCAGTAGTGTGAGCAAGATGGCAAAATGCCTTCTGTCATTGAACTGAAATTTTAGACACTGCAAAGATCTTACAGTAGTAAACGAAAGTGTCCTTAGTATATTTTAAGAAATCCAAGCATCATCCATTTCAGTCAACTTCTGACAGAGATGGCCAAGGAAGAGGTGACACCATCAATGGAAGCATTCCAAGAGGCCAAGGAGGTTCACAAAACTAGGGATATCATAGGCCCTTTTCCAACAGACAATCTCATCGTCCCTGAAGGAATGCCCAACTACTCCTCTCTATACAGAGTCAGAGGTTATTTATTCTTCTACTGTTCTGCATGGGTGGCCATCACTCACACCAAACGGACAAGATGGATCATATCCTGAGACAATAGAATTTCATTTTCCCAATTACCCCAAAGACCAAAACAGCCACTTCAACATGTACCACCCCATCAACTACAAGCTGTGAAAAGAGGGATTTTTCTCTTTGATTCTAAGAAGAACCATCAAAGATATCCTACCAGATCAGACAGGGTCAGTGTTTTGTTCCAGATTCTTTTCAGTTCTGAAGAAAGCCAAGAAAATCATGCCCATTTTGTACCCCAGCCTCTTTAACAACTATGTGAAGAATACACAGTTCTGGATGGTTATGGTGCAGTTACTTCTGCCTTGTCTACAGAATGTAATCAGTCATTTGACTGTAGACCTCCACATCAAAATATCCAAAGCTTACCAGAAATTGCTTCACTTCCACCTAGGAGACAGTCACTTTAAGTTCAGATCCCTGCTCTTTGGTGTCATCACAGCTTCCTCGGTGTTCTAATTGCATGGTTGTTGTAGCAGATCGCCTAGGGCTTCATGGGATTTCTGTCTTTCCCTACCTAGACAACTGACTCCTAGCTGCCCCAGCAACAGAGTCATTAGTCAAAGCCAGGAATTACTTGCTCCAGCGCTGTCCTTGAGCATTTCCATAAACATATCAGAAATCAATTCTTAAACTAGCACACACTATTCAATTCATTGTATGTCATCTGAACATAGGTTCATAGGTAGGTACTAGGCTATCGGCCCTAGGGCCTATACAAGCTCAGCCAAAAAGGTACCCTGGCTTTCGCCACCTAAGAAAATTATTTTCCTGTGCCCCTGTCAAGCAGAGCCACAGAGGTGATCCCTGGGGTGAATTTCGTAATTCCCATCCAATCATCAAGATTTTTCTTGAAGAGTGCTAATGAGGAGCTTTGTTTGATATAGATAGGTAGTTTGTTCCAGAGTATGGGAAGTCTCTGGGACAGGAATCTATCCCTCCATCATGTTCTGTTTATTGTGGTGACAAGGTTTAGGTCCCTAGAGCGTGTAGCTCTGAGCAATTGGGATTTCTTTAAGTGGAGCATGTCCAACAGCTCTGGGTTTGACATAGCTTTGTATGTTAGGCAGAGATCACCTCTGAGTAGACGATATGCAATGGAGTAAAGCTGGAGTTTTTTGAGACGGTCTGCGTAGGGCATCTGTTTTAGGCTGGTAATCCTCTTTGTGAGATATTTCTGCGGCCTTTCCAGTCGTTGTAGATGTCTTTTAAGGTACATACCAAAAGGGGCGTTGTACTCTATAATAGGTCTAATGAGTGATGAGTAGAAGGGAACAATGACCTCTTTTTTCTGGATGAAAAACCTTTTGTGATGAGGTGTGCCACATAGAAGGATTTCCTGACTACTGTGGCGATATGATTATCAAAGGAGAGACTACTGTCCACCTGTGTCCCAAGGTCTGTTGTCACACTTTTGGTGATAAGTAGACTACCACCTATGTGGTAGCTCATGGGTACAGAGTTTTTACCAAAGGGGATGACAGTGCAATTTTTGGCATTGAGCTTGAGGCCATGGCTTTGACACCAGGCATCTGTCTCAGTGAGGCTCTTTTGTAGGATGTCCACATCGTTAGGGGTTTCAATTATGGCTCCTAGTTTGCAGCCATATGCGAACTTCATTAGCCAAAGACCTTCTGTGTTAGCCTGTACTTAAGAAAAGTAGATACCAAACAGGAGAGGACCCAGGACTGAACCCTGTGGTACTCCATTTGTCACTGGTCTGACGTCAGATTTGGAGTCTGCAACTTTCACAGTGTGGGTTCTGTCAGTGAGCCAGTTGGCAACCCATCTTGTAACATAGGGAATTATACCTAGTTTAGTGAATTTATCTATAATTCCAGAGTGGGGCATGGTGTCAAAAGCTTTGGTGAGATCTAGATAGGCTGTGTGAACCACCTTACCCTCATTTATGGTTTTGGTGACTGCTTCAAAGAAATCAATCAGATTTAGGAGACATGATCTGCCTTTTATAAACCCGAATAGGGTGGGGTCCAGAGTCTGGAGATTACCAATGTCTTTGTTTATAAGTTCCATTTCATGGCCTTGCAGACTAGGCTCGTTAGGCTAATGGGGTGGTAGTTCCCGGGGTCCGTGGTGGCTCCCCCTTTGTGGACTGGGGTAACCATCACTGTGCCCCATTCAGTGGGCACAAAGCCTGAAGTGAGGCTATGATTGAACATGATGCTTAGCTGGGGTGCCAGTTCATTCTGTAGTTCATGTAGAATGCAACCTGGGATGTTGGCAGGTCCCATAGATGCTGTGTTCTTGGCTTTGGAGATTGTGTTTTTTACCTCTGGAGCAGTGATTACAGGAACTTTGCATTCTTCCAGTATAGAGATGGGGCCTTTAGGGGGTGAGGGGGGGGGGGGGTAAAGTTAGCACTGAACCTATCTGTCAAGATGTTGCCAATATCAGTTGGTTCTGTGTGTTTAGTGCCATTGTTCTGTAACTTAGAGCGGATCTGAGTGTTGCCATTGAGATTCTTGCCATAGCTATAGAATGCTTTGTGGTTGTCTTTAGAATCAGTGGCAATTTTGTTTTCATAATTAGCTTTGGAGGATTTTAAGAGGGATCTCAGCTTCTTACTGAGGCTAACCAGGGAGTTCTTCCAGCCATGGGATTTTTCTCTTTTTTGCAACAGTTTCTTTCTTCTGTTGTAGAGTTTGTGTATAGCAGGAGACCACCAGATTGGCTTTCTTTTTTGGAGGATAGCATAGGGATAGCATGATGCATGCACTCATGTAAGTGCTTATAAAGTGCTTTTTTGTAGGATTCAGCAGTCATACCTCGATTGTCCATCTGCATGGGTGTCGTGAAGTTTGCCACTTCTGTCTTGAGAAGTGTGAAGTTGGCTTTGGAGAAATTTTTTATGGTGGTTTCCCTAATGGGGGGTGGGGGCGGGATGTGGATGTCTAGGCTCATTAGCTTGTGGTCGGATCTGACCAACAAGGAGTTGACCTCTGGTGTGGAGCACCGGTCACCCATGTTAGTAATGACCAGGTCTAGGATATTGCTGCCCCTGGTGGGGGTGTGGATAAGTTGATCCAAGGCGTTGGAATTTATGAATTCTAGAAAACGTTGAGCAAACGAGTTGGTACATGAGTAGTTTAACCAGTTAATGGTGGGGTAGTTGAAATCGCCCATTATTAGGGTGTTTGGTTGTACCCTAATATTTTCCAGTGTATCAAGAAATGAGGAGTGGGAATCCTGGGGCATGGTGGGGGATTTGTAGCAAGTTACAATTTGAATTGCGGTCTTGCCCAGAGTTAGTTGCACTTGGATAATCTCATAGGTTCATAGATTAGTACTAAGCTAACTGCACTTGCGAGCCATTTTAAGCCTAGCCAATAATCCCATGTGAGATTCAAACCCTGCACCTTGTGTTTGTAAGGCAAACACCTTAATAATTAGGCCACCCTCCTCAGATGCATTATGCTGAGCAACTAGCCTGGAGGTGTGTATATCCTTAATTAATATGGACACGCCTCCACTTTTAGTGTTTCGGTCCATGTTAGGTGGCAGAAAGGTGTGATATGAATTATAGCCTGGTAATGCAGGGGTGCTCTCTGGAGCCTTGAACCAGGTCTCAGTTACTGCACAGATATCGATGTTCTCCATTTTTAGGAGTGCCTCAAGAGAGTGCATTTTGAGGTATAGACTTCTAGCATTGAGAAGCATTACCCTTAGATTTTGCATGTTTGTGTCTGTCACATTGGTGGTTTTGTCATTTGAACCTTGCCTAAAAAAGGCACTATAGGGGTGGCAAGAGCCTTAGACAGTAATCTAAATCCCAGGGGTGACAGGTGCAGACCATCTCTGGCAAAGCATCATGGTTTGTCAATCATGTAATCCCAGGCAGACAGATATTGGATCCCCTTTGAATGACACCAGATGATTAGCCAATTGTTGAAGTCAATCATTTTGTCCTTATACTGTGGTATCATTCTGAGAGAAGGCAGGATGCTACTCAGGGCTAGGGTCATACCTGCCTGGGCCACATGGTCTGAGAGCTCTTCCATGTCTCTCTTCATGTAGTCCAGGGAGGTGCATCTCAAGTCATTCACTCCAACATGAACAATGACAGAGTCGTATTTGTACTTGCGGAGTGACTTGAGTGCATGCATTATGTGGTGGATCCTGGTACCCGACAGACAGCTGACTGTAATTTTCTTCTTGTTCAGTCTGGTAAGTGGGATATCAGTGTGCCTGACTACAGAGTCACCTATGACTAAAGTGTTTGGTGCATTGTTTTGCCTTAAGGGGCTTTTTTTGTGTGGCACACTGATGTTGTGAGCTATGTGTCACTTGGGTTGTGATTGGTGTTTGTTTGCATTTCAGCTTTGGAGGTCCTCGTTGCTTGGGTAGGTTAATATTAAGGGCCTCCGGATATATGGGTTTCATGTTGCTATGTGTGGGTGTTGTAGGGCTATGTGTTGCTTGAGGTGTGGTGCAGATGTTTACCTTCTCCTCTTGACTGTCTAGCACAGTCTTGGTTGGAGAGAGCTTTGCTTCCAGTTTGGCTATGTACTTGCATCTCTCGTAGATTGTAGTGTTTGGTGCTAGGAAGAGAGGGTCGTCTGTGTGCATGAGGCAATTGTTGCATTGCCCCAATATGCCCAGATTCACCAGGTGGACAGGAGAAATCACCGGAAGCTGACCCTTGGACATGCCTGGTTAGGTTCTTTTTAGTAAAGTGCAATAGCTTTTTTTCCTTACCTTGGCAAGATGCTTTGCAATTTTAGGTTGTTTAGTGCCTACAGTTGATTCCTTTATTGATAGGGAGGATTTTAGTGCTTGTATTATTTTTACGGTTTCTTAGTACTTTTTAGCAGTTCTAGAGCAAATGCTAGTCACAGGGATTCAGATTTTAGTGCTATTATTGAAAATCTAGCAAGTTCTAAGGGAAAATTTGAAGAGCAGACTTTCTGGCACCGGGAATAGTTTTAACCCTAGCCCCGCGGCACTGCGTGATGCGCAAACACGGGTTTTTAACTCATAAACTTGAAAGGGATGGGAATTAGCCCAAAACGGCCAATAAGGTAACTTTTCAGAGCTGGAGGCACTCGTCTTGTGGCAAATAGGCTGCTCTAGTGCTTACCCCTCTCACTAATAAGCAGAAAGACTTCCCACTGGCACAATAAGGTCTGGACACTCAGAAAATACACTAAAGTCCTAAAACCAGCAGATCTGGGATCTGGACTATTCTAGTATAGGAAAGGGTGGGAAAACAGCAGTACAGATCATTTTTTTTTTAGGAATTAAACAGTAAAAAGCAATTTAAACATTAGCAAAGCACAGAAAAGGCAGTCTCACTTGAGTGGGATGCATACAGAATCAAATGCAGTTTAAATTATAATACTTTTAGCAAAAAACAAGTGCACACACAGAAAAAACGATTTTAAACTGAAATGCAGCAATAAACATCAGTAAAACGGCTTTTTAAAGTGCGAATAAGCAAAAACAGCTAAGAGAAAGCCAAAAAAGTACTTAAAGCAGCAAAAAGCCTGTCCTTCTTGTTTCTGACCCTGTAGTAGTCTGCAGGATGCCCAAACAGGATCCGCAGAGCTAAAACAAGTGCAAACCCATGCAAACATGGGTTTTTAACTCAGAAACTTGAAAGGGATAGGAATTAGCCCAAAACGGCCAATAAGGTAACTTTTCAGAGCCGGAGATACTCCTATTGTGGCAGATAGACTGCTCTAGTGCTTACCACTCTCACTGATAAGCAGAAAGACCTCCCACTGGCACAACAAGGTCTGGACACTCAGAAAATACCCTAAAGTCCTGAAACCAGCAGATCTGGGATCCGGACTACTCTAGTATAGGAAAGGGCAGGAAAACAGCAGTACAGGGAATATGTTTTTGGTTTTTTTTTCTGATTTTTTTTTTAGGAATTAAGCAGTAAAAAGCAATTTAAACAGTAACAATGCACAGAAAAGACAGTCACACTTGAGTGGGATGCCTACAGAATCAAATGCAGTTTAAATTATAATACTTTAAGCAAAAAGCAAGTGCACACACAGAAAAAAATATTTTAAAATGAAATGCAGCAATAAACAGCAGTGAAATGGCTTTTTAAAGTGCGATTAAGCAAAAACGGCTAAGAGAAAGCCAAAAAAATACTTAAATCAGCAAAAAGTCTCTCCTTCTTGTTTCTGATACTGTGGTAGTCTGCAGGACGCCCAAACAGGATCCACAGAGCTAAAACCAGCACAAACCCGGGCAAACACAGGTTTTTAACTCAGAAACTTGAAAGGGAGAGGAATTAGCCCAAAACGGCCACATGACCACTTCTATAGTGTCTCTTCCCTCAGACAGAATATTGACATTAAGAAATGCCATCCAGACCCTCCATCTTTCCACTTCTAAAGCTACCTTGGCCATCACTCTCCTGGGGATAATGGTTCTAATGAGGATAATGGTTTTCTAATGACACAGTTTGCTTGTTTCACAAAAGAAATCTGCAAACAAGGGGGGCAGGCTGTGCAGGATTCCACATGGTAACCAGTATGTGTTTAACAGAATTCATAACAAATCCATACTCTGAAATATACAGCCCTATGGAACACAACAGTATATGTGAAGTTTATCAGACACAGTGTTGCAAATGCTGGGATGCGGCACAAAGTAGCACAGTGCCAAATATTAGATTACCAGTGGGCTAGAAAATGTACTCATAATCCCTGCTGTTATATTGCACTTTGATAAAACAAAAAGCAAGTACAGTCATATACAGCTGCTCATCACTTTTCATGCCCATGTTAGTCCAGCTATATGGGATGGACAGTGGAACAAGCACAACTGGAATATGAAACAACAGGCACACAGGAGCAGTGAACACCTATGGAGTGGTAGTTACAGAGCTCTGAGGCACTGAACAAAATAAACAGCAGAAGAACTTCAGCGGACAGCAACAATCTTAATTGCAGTAGTGCATCCAGGATCAGTACATTCAGCATAACGAGGGCACTGACAGGAATAACTGGCAGTAATAAAGACAGTACCCCAGTTACATATACATTTGAAGCATACATATGTCTTTCAAGCAGTGAATCAATATTCAACAGTTACATTCTTTAATAGCAATGCAGGGACTGGGCAGTAATGTGCTAAGGAGTTGAAGCAAAGATATACGGGTTTGACAGGAATACAATATATTTACCACAGCACCTCCACAATTTTGTCAGCTTCCTCAGGCAGGTAATTTTGTTCTGTACTTACACACACACACACATGTGCCTGCACACGCCCACACACACACACACACACACACACACACACACACGTGCGCGCACGCGCAATGAGCAGGACATCAGAAACAGCTTATAGCTATACATTATAGCCTTCTGTACTAAGGCGAAAAGTATGCTTCTATACTTACTACAGTAGTCAGGTTGCGCTCTCCTAACCTCTTCCTACTGGCACAGAAGAATGTGCCTCTTAAGGCTAATGTATTGGTACTGGCATTGCTTACCAAGCAGGTAATGTCTGTGGCTTCACTTACCTCTCCGGCAACTAAGTACCAGGTATCTAACTTTTACTGTAGTCCTTTGTATGAGTCCACTAGCAGGCACTACAAGTGGTGCATATCCACAAGGTGAAGGAAAATCCTTGTTTCTATGCTACACCACACAGGAGTCTTTCCACATGTGGTGCTTTCAAAAGCCATAGTCTCTTGCCAAAATGAGAAGGATAGCCAAGCAGAGACAATGCACATCGCAGAAAGCAAGTGATGTATACCAGTCAGCAGCAGCATAGTAATTTCAGGTAGCCCTGTAACAGCGTGCAGTAGAGTGACCACAACAGACATGCAGACTGGGGGGGTGGCTCTGGCATGACTTTTACATGTGGTGGCATGGCTGAACTTCCCAGTTCACAGTGAACTGCCATGGCAACATACTTGTTGACCAAACTCACTATTTGGCAATACAGCTATGTGATCTGGTTGTCCTGTTTTATAAAACCACATAGGCAAGGAAATGTTAAGGACCTGCCCAGGCATGAGCAGGCTGTAAATTGGATTACCAGACATGTCCACGGGCAGGTATGAGCACCATAGCACATTTTAGAACTGAAAAAAAAAAAAATGAAAACATCCAATAAGACCATATCATACAATCGTTTAAAACACATATAATTTATTGCACATATTCAGAAAACAAAATACATGACAACTTAACATTATAGAGTAGCACTTGACAGCACCAGATCACATGACTAATTTATAACATTGAATTAACACTTATGTAATCTATAACTATACAAATATATATAAAAATACCTATACAATAAAATGATGAGATTTTAATTTTCTATTAATTACAAAAACATTTAATATTAATATTATCATTTAACCCTGGGAACTTATCTGCACTTAACTTTTAACTGCCACATCCTTTCCCTTGGTACAACTTTGTGTTAAACTCTAAATCAGAACTATTTCTATCAGTTGCAAATCTTTCAAGGTCGAACCCCCCTCCCCCCAAAAATCAGTGCTTCCATAACAAACTGCTATTTCTACATTATTTGTGCTTTCTTATCCTGCCTTTGATAGGTTTTGGGTTATATTTTACATTTAATATATTATCCTGCCCATGCTCTGAAACAGGATCCTTTATGCAAATCTGTGTTTTTACTTCACCCTGCAACATCTCATTGTCCTGTGTGTAGTGGTTGAATCCTATGCCTGTTAGTATTGTCAGTCCATTTTGAGTCTCCTGTACTATCCTTGTTCCATGTAGTAGCACATTCCAAGCATTTTTGAATGTCTCAGTTTATCCCTGGCTTGCTTAACAGAGATTCCTGTGACTGATTATATGTGTAAATGACCTGCCCTTCCACTGGTTCTTTCCTCCCCTCTTACTAGTTCTGGAGGAAGCCACCTCCTCAGATTTACTGCTTGACTTCTCTACCCCTTTTCCGTTTGGTCTGCCAGTCCATTTCTTGCTGTTGGGATGCAATAGTCAGCACTTGTTGAGGGGCCTGCTGGTCTTTTGCCCCTCTAGTGACATATTATGGGGCAGAGATAGGTGGTGGCTTCAAAGCTTGCTCTGAGAAAAGGAATTATTGCACTTTGTAGGTTTAGAGAATCTGTCTTTGACTGCCAATTACCAGTACTAGGTCTGCTGGATAAGTGTCCCAAGAAATTAGGGTCTTGCTTTTCAGTTCTCTCCTCAAATCCACATAGGCCATTCATTTTTAAAACACATCCTTTGAGAAGTCCTCATAAAACCCTAATAACCAATCCTTCCACTTTAAATCCATGAAGCAAAAAGGAATTATTTAGAATCCATTCCTTAGCAGAGTAGGAATATAATTTAACAATGACCTGCCAGAGATTTGCTTAATTACCTTTCTTCCTGCAAGATATTTATTGTAGAAATATGTCAAAAGGCCCTTGTCCACCACCATTTCTGAGACCTCAGACAATCTAAAATTGCTGCATCCCTGATGGTTTTCCATGTCCTTCAACTTCACTGACAAGGATGATAATTCCTGTTCAAGCTGCGGTATAGTTTTTTGTAGACTCTCAGTTGTAGTTGTCTTTAATTTACCTTTTTCTTTTAACTTATCAAGTTCCTGTTGTACGTTACTTATGCTTTCCTCCTGTTTATGGATCCATTCCTGAGACTACAACTGGTAGCATTTCTACCCTTTGCTCCATGAGCTAAGTATTTGTGCTTTTGCGGTGCTTCTCCTGTCTAGACGATACTCTCTGTGTCTTCCACATCTAATACCTCAGTCATTTTGTTCATATTAAATGTTGGATTTAGTTAAACTTGTGAAAATCTTGGCAGGAATAATCAGCTCCAAAGTAAAACTGCCATGATGGGCAGCCAGCCATGCCACTCAGTCCAACTGCTGAACGGCTGATTGATTAGGTTCTATTCAGATGATCACAACTGATGAAATGAACCGTTTACTACACAGTTTATTGTAGTTCTCTGTACATAATGGAATTGCTTTTTATGTGAGACCAGTTTGTGCTGCTTTTAAAGTTTTTTTTTCTTTCACACTGTTATGCAAACATATATAGGTTTAAGGTTATAAAGCATTTGTCCCCTACATGGCAGAGCAGGTAGCTTTTGATCTTTTTAGGGGGAATGTAGGGCTAATGTGTTCTAGATTACTTAATTTCAAGTTTTATCAAGATTTGTCTGTCGGTCCTGTGTAAGGGTAGTATCTATTCACTAATATATTAGTTTGCATACTATTTTGTAGCATGTTAGGTATTGGACTGAACAGTGAAATTAGTATGTAGTCATCATTATAGATCTTATGAACTCTGATTAATGACCAGCATAGTGGGACAGCTGTATACTCAGCAGTCAGCTCTATATATTTTGAATGCACACCATCGCAAGAAGGATAGCCATTTCTCTTAAGTATTTAATTATTTACTGTTGTAAATACAAAATTTGGATTAAGGCGAGAGGGCTCTTGAAAGAATATAGTAGATTTGGTAATTGTTCACTTTAACAAAATGGCTGCTAAATAGCTCAACTACCAACAGAGGATCAGTGAAGAGACGGACCATGGAAATAGATTGCTTGCCTGTTACTTTGTCTATGTTTTTACAAAGGAGATTAGGACTGCAGCAAGACATATTTTGTAGGCTGCAGAAAAAAGAATTGTTTGCCATAATTTGATGAAGCATACTTGGAGTATGTGAAAGCGCTCGTTTTTATTCCAGTTTTGTTTAATAAAAGCCTTCTATATTTCTACACATCGTGGTGGATTCTTTTGGTTTTACAAGAAATTACTTTGTTCAATACAATTGGAATCCTTTGTATGGTAACTGTCTGCTTCATACTAATAATGTGTTATAGTAGTAAATGTGTTTCTTAATTACACTCGGGTGTCAGATCTTTAGTGGAAATAGATTTTTGTACATTTTCTTTTCTTTAACTGACTGCCACTCTTCTAGTCATGTCATCTATTAATCAGTCGGCTTATTTACCATTCATTACGCTTTGTAGAGTTGCATTTCATAGGCTCAGGTGTTTACTAGGCGAATGACCACAAGGGCCTTTTTGAGCCTAGTCATGCATAATAACTGAAAGTCAGAATCAAACCTTGTACCTTGAATCTATGAGGTGAAGAATGTAACTATTAAACCAAATCCACCCCAGCCGCCCACACACCAAACCCACTACTTTGTGAAACTCATAATGGAAGTACTGAATAGCTGCTTTGATGGGTTCTTTGTAAACAAACAAGATAATTTAGCTCCTCATAAAAGTTACTAGATTGCTGTAAGGAAGTTTGTTGTTAAGTCTGAAAACTTTCAGGAGTGAGAAATGGTTTGTGCTGTACCTAGACAGCATATAGATGGGAGTGATTATGAGCAATATGCAAGTTTCCATTCACCACTATATTCGGTGGTCACCTGATGAGTCCAGGGCACTGGTATCACCTTTGACAGACTCTATCCTAGTGGGAAGTGTTATTATTTGAAGGAATCCATAATGTATGTGTTATTACATGGTTCATACCTTGCCACTGGCAAACGTCCAAAATTGAAGGCAAGACTGATTAATGCCTTAGAGCTGCAGGTTTGTGGTGTAAACAAACCAGTTTGTGGTGCTTGCCAGTAAACTGAATGGCTGGTAAAGCTGCATGTCAGCACAGTCATATTTAATTGATTTTCTGTTTCTCAACCCCCTAGCTTGAGCTTGAAAATAATCCACCCACATGTATTAGTTTATTGCAACTGTGTTGTAGCCAAAGACCACAGAGATAGCCACATATTTTCATCTTTTATCTTTTCCATTTTTTTTTGTGAGAGCTTATTCTTTGTGAATAAGAGATATAAGAGATAATCTGATGGCTATACCTTGTTCCTAAATGCATATCTTAAGCCATGTTTTATGAAGAATACTAGGTTTATTTCTGTGTATCAATGCTTCTAGCGCAGTGATTTTCTTTTTGATACCCCTAGTAAGCTAACCTGATAATTTTTTTCATTGTCCAACAAACATCATCTGAAAACAAAAGGATTTCATTGGTCTATAAATTGTCAAATCAAGGTTTAGGATAAATGTTACCAAGCATGTGAAACCTAGAATGGAAGGTGAAGAGATGGTATGACACACTTCTTCTGAAGGTGGCATAGCAAGTAATTTACTTTGTTTCTAAATTTAGGTTTCTGTCTTTAATGACAGGACTGTTATTCATGTTGCTGCTTTGGTCATAATTTGCAGTGCGCAGCACTGCGTTCATTGTACCAGCCTGCTCCCATCATTTTAGTAGTGTATTCTGCCAGCAGCATACACAATGCCAGAACAATTGTAGTAGTGGGCCTTTTGACATACAGGCAAGACATTCTCCTCATTAGTAAGACAACAACGTGCTAGCCAGTGAACTTAAGTCCAATGATAAAAAGGTCCATCTTTTTGGGTTTTGGGTCCTACAGGACCTCAGCTGATGGCTCCACTATCTCACCCATTTGGCCCATTCCTTCTGGGGCACAGAAGCCAGGCAGTTTCAGGCAAGATGAGAGTCCTATGGTCCATTCATTCCTGTCCCGACCCCCCCCCCATTTTTCTCTGTGTGAACCAGGTGGTATGAAACAGGCTAGTTTGCTGGTCCTTCAGGGGTGTCTCTCCTCTCCCCTGGGAGCATGCCCTCTCCACACTTGACAGCTATTCTGAGCTCCACTATTGCAGTTTACTGATGTGAAGTATGCCTTCACATCCTGAGTTTCCTCTCAGCTTATCAGTGCAAATGCACTTAGCATTGATGTGAAGTATGCCTTCACATCCTGAGTTTCCTCTCAGCTTATCAGTGCAAATGCACTTAGATAGCATTGTCTCATTATGATCAAACTACTTGATGTGAAACACCTAGTGCTCCTGCTAGGTGTCACCCATGTGGCAAGACAGGACAACCTCCTTCCACTCAGGATGAATGAGCTGCCAATGGTCACTTACTCTCATCTTCATGTTCAGCTGCTAGTGGCAGCTGTGCCAGAAATCAAACTGAGGTCACTTGCGACATAGTCAGGGCTTATCTTTCTATGTCATGGAGATGCCAAAAGAAGTTCAGTCTTTGGAAAACCTATAAGATGGATAACAAAAGCATTAGAATTACCTGGCTAACAAAACTTTCCCAGACAAGTAGAACTCTCCCATTTCTCATTATACATCACTCATCTCACAATCACCTGTTCTTTGCTACAGAGTTCTCAACCTTCCATCTCCAAAATGTGGAGCACTACCTTTCAAAATGTGGAACAAATGGAAAAAATATGGAATACTTAACTAACAACTTCAACTGGGAAGCTCACAGCACAGCTAAATGTTACTTTAGTGACAAAACAAATTATTTTAATAAACTGGTGTGGTTCAGTATTATTTGCCATGGTAATTTGTTAAAACATTCGTAGTAATAAATGAGTGGCACACCATTTAAATATGGACAGGGATGAGCTTTGTTTTATATGAATGTGGAGTCTGCTTCAAAGCAATAGTGTCCTCTGTGAGGTATACCTGTCCCTCCAAACCATTCTGTTGATGTTGCAGAAGTGGCTTAGACCCCCTAGAGAGAGTATTTTTATGCCATTTGACTTGCTGATGTGCAGTAAACCCAACAGTATTGGACTGAAGGATGTCTTGTATCCTAGACACAGGTCAATTGTTAACAGTCCGCAGGTTACTGAGTACAGTGACAGGGCTTTGAGTCTGTTTATGTAGGACATATTGTTTAGGCTTTGTATCCTTTAAGCTGGGTATTGCTGTGTGTGTCCTAGTCGTTGCATGTGTCTTGACAGATTTATGCAAAAGGGGGCATTATACTCAATTTGGTGTAATGAGGGCTGAGTATAGTGGGGGTGCAATGATAGCCCCAGATCTAGACACAATCCCATTGCTTATTAGCTGTGCAATGTAGAAGGACGTTATTATGACAAAGGACACATGCTGGTCAGGAGTTAGTTCCCAAATCTCAAACAACTGACTCAGCTCTTAGGGGTGTATTGTCAAAGTGGTAGTTCTCTACGGTAGATGACTTCCCAAAGCAATAATGCAGATTTTGGTATTCATTAAAGTTCATGATTTTGGCACCAGTTATTTATTTGGGACAAATTTTCCTGCAGTATGGCTAAGTAATTTGGGGATTCATTGTCTGCCCCTAGCCTACGGTAATCTGCTAACTTAGTTGGTTAGAGTCCTTTTGTAAATGGCTCTTACTTCAGAGAGGTAGATGCCACACAGGAGAGGTCCCAGCACAGAACCCTGGGGGACTCCAGTGATGACTGGTCTCTTTGTGAAGGTAACTTAGCCTGTTTTGATTTCCTCCATCCTTGCCCTCAGAGTAGAATGAATACCACCTTGGATCTCCACTTAAAAGAGGCTGCTAGCCTAGTGATATTATCCCAGTCAATAAAGGATACATAAATAAATACAAATGCTGGTTATGCCGGTGGAGGAGATGACATCAGGATTTTCAGAGTTAGCTCACTGTGCTCCAACATAGGCAATACCCTTGATACTAGTTGCTGTGTTACTGCCCTCATTGGTGTTGCCAAACATAGCAGAGCCTCAAGCCCTCCCTTGTGGAAAGGTTAAACCCTTTAAAATATTCGTCTCTAGGAATCTCTATAGTGGCTGGCTCAGCTATTATCTTTTTTTTCCTGAAGACTCCTTATAAGTCCTTTGTCCCAGATGCCTGGGAAGGCTATTATGAAAACCAAGCATCGAGAATCACCTTTAGATTATCCAGCAGAGGCCTTAGATGAGGAAGAGGTGGCTAAGTCTCACCCTTCTCCCCAAAAGGATTGCAATAGTGTGGTGTACCTACAGTGAATAGAGTAGAAATGGGTCTGGTCTTCTGATTCTATTCTCTCACCCCACAGAAAACAGCAATGTTGTTGTTTCTAACCTAAGTATTCCTGGATTGTTCTACCCTTGATGAACATTTTCAAAGATGCTACTAAAATACATAAGAGTACCTGGAAATTGTTTTCCTGTACAGAAGAAAGCAGGCTGAGCTTTCTTGCTCCCAAGAAAATTCTCACTGTGGACAAAGACTTCCAAGCCAGATACTACAATATGTTCTGCATGCCTATGAAAGGTTTCTACTTCTCAGAGCCAAACTGTTTATCCACCAGAGAGTCAAAGGTGTCAGGCAAACAAGCAGGTGTCTGCACTTGCTACACTGTCCTTGCAGTTGCTGAACTATCTTACGCATATGGTATACGTATATTCAAAGGACTTGGTTGATGTAGTGAACCATGTGCTTGGGTAGTTACCAGAAGACCTGTGAAAGACAAATTAATGGTCCAGCAATCTGTGTCTTCAGACATGAGAAATATTATGGTCCACATAATTTACAGTGGACAAGAAGGTGTGGTTAGAACAGCAGGATCCAGCATTATCTTATACGGGCACTCCTGACTGCAACTTAAGGATGTCACCTAGGATGCTAAGGTTGAAGTTTTAGATTTTCCTTTCTCTGGACCTTTTCTGTTTTGTCATGAAGCTGAGCAGTCCCTGAAAAAAATGGAAGAGCAGAGCTGCTGGTATAAATTTTCACTGTCTGAAGTATCCATTTAATTTGACACAGAGAGGCCACGGCATTTACCGTTGAGATGTGACACACTTCTGCAGCCACATCAAGCTAGTGCCTTCAGTCCAGATTTGAGCAATATTAGAGACACAGAGACTGAGTTCCCAGTGATCACCAGGGAGCTTTGATTAACTCCACATCAGTCAGCAACGTTTATGAGGCATTTCCTGTTCCATCTGGAGAACATCAGCGGTCAACTCTCTCTTCATCTAAATGCTTTGTACAAGATTACCAAGGACTGGTACTTCAGGAAAGTAATGTTCAGAAAGTATGCTGTTTCTTTTCTTTGTCATACAGAAATTCCACTGTTAGCTTTTTCCAGATGTCATACATTATCAAATACAAGTGGCAAAGATGGAGGTATTAAGCATGTTGAAGAAAAGAGACATTTAGAGGATCCCAGCAGATCAAAAGGGTTTAAGATACTATTCCATATGATTTTTTAGTGTTGGAGAGATCACAGTGGCCTGAACATTTCATTCTTGTGGAAACCTTTGAAATCTTTATAGTATAGTCACACTTTTTGGACCTCCAAGACACCTACCTCTATGTATCAAGGTGTCAAGCACATTTCTACAGTTCTATGTCAGAATCACCCATTACCAGTTAAAAATTCTCCCTTTTGGTCTTACTTGTGTGCTCTACATGTCTGTTGCTGCTGCTCATTTAAGACAGCCAGGAGCCAAAACTTTTCTATATCTAGATGACTGGTTTCTTGCCACTCCAATTTTGATAGGTCTGGAGAAAATGAAGGAGTCCCAGCTCAAGTTATTCAGTTCACTTAGAGTAAAAGTGAATTTCACATTGTCTTACTTACTATCACTTAAGATATTTACACTCATAGGAAGCAAGTTAAACACATCCTTATAACAGGTCTTCCAGCTCCAGGCATGGTTATGTCTCCTCAGCAAAAAGTTGCTTCTATTCTGCCAGGATATTGTTTTCCAGCACAGACTTAGTGAAGAGCCTTAATCATCATGGCAGTATCTGTTTTATGATCCCTCATGCCAAGTTTCTTCCATGGATAATTTGAGTTTTGTGGCTACCTCATCCTGATGTTCAAACATTTCAAGTTTGAAATCTCCAGCGCTTGCTGTCTGTGGCTGTCATGGTAGCTGAATCACACCGGCCTTCAGTCAAGATGCCCTTTAAAGTTTTGGATGCTGCAGGCATCAGTCTCCACGGATTTGTCTTATTTAGGGTGGGGGCATCCATCGGTAAGCATACCTTTTAGAATGTCTGGTTGTCTCAAGAACTGTCTCTACAAATAAATGTTCTAGAAATTAGAGTATTTCCCTTATTGTTGCTGTATTTTTAAGACTGCATATCATAACATTTCATCTACATCAATTTAGAAAGCATGGAGATTTTACAGTACATCAACACACATGAAAATGCATTTCTATTCACTGTGCCAAGAGGCAGGGACAGTACTTTTGGTGCTATTAACCCTAAACACTGTCTAGTAGCTGCGGACTGCTATGAGAAAGTGGCCCAAATTTGAAGGGACTCTAGCTCCCTCATAGACAGATTCATTTGTTGTCTTTTGTTATCTCACAAATTATACCCAAGTCCCTCAGTATCAAGAAGTTATTTCACCTCTAGGGCACTCAGATTTGTGATCTCTTTACTTTCCAACAAATGTCAAATGTTCCAGCTCATTTCCCCATTTTACACTCTGTGGGAGGTAAAGCCAAGGATGATATACCTCACAAATGACGAGATGGACACATTTATACTTTTCCTCCCATTTCTTCCAATGATAAAATTCATTCAGAAAGCTAAACTCCTCAGAGTCTAGACCATACTGATAACTTCCTTTTGGTCCTGGAAATCTGGTTTCCCTTGCTAAGTCCATTTCTTCTGCAGAAGCCATTGTGTCTGTGGCCCTTCATGATGTTGCTGTCTTACCTACAAGACAACTCTCACCCAAATCTCTACATCCTAAAGATGACAACCTGGTTTCTTAAGCAAATCTCACCCAGAACTCTACACACAAAGATGATTCCCTTATGTTCCATTGATTGCTAAAAATCCTAACACATCACAAGGAGGGTAGCTTCCATCATATTCTCCTCTCAGAGACCCTTTACCCTGAACTGTCTTAAGACAAACAGAGCCATTTTTCTGTTTTGGCTTCCAATATATCCATAGGTCCCAGCTACTTGTAAATTAAGGTCTATTTAGTTGCTTTCTCTCTTTAACTCTGGGCTGTATTCTATCTCTTGTAAGGTCTGTAAAGTCATTTTACATATTGCCTGTCACATTAAGCTTCCTGTTTGGGATTCTGTCTATTCAAGGGGACACATATTTTATGTTAAAAAAAAGCTTACTGTACTGTTGGAGGTTGGGAGTTAGGAGTTGGTATAATGGTTAAGGTGTTTATTTCACAAAGTACAGGGTATGATTTTCACTGTTGAAAGGAAAACTGGCTAGGCTTAAAATGACCCACATGGGCAGCTGGCCTAGCACTTAACCTATGAACATGTTTCAAAGGTAATGGTTAAAGGTTAGAACTTTTATTTAATACTTACTCATCTAAAGCATGATCAACATTTTCATGGTAGTATTGCCTTTTAGACAAACTAACCCTTTGTAAACATATAATTATTAGACAAATTCTTACATGATATATGCATCCATAAGTAAATATGTATACACTGTAATCATATACCAGTAACAGATTTATTGTTACTGCACTATAATTATTTGCATGAACCAAAAGTTATTCCAGACTTGTAAACCTTGTATGTTTTGTACTGCCATTATGGCCCAGTTTGTGGATGAGAAGGGTTTGTCAACCATTCGACCTATCCAGTTAACAAAATGAAATAAAATACTCCAGCATGTTTTGAGACTGCTGGTTCAGCAAGCCTGATGTCCCTTGTTTCTACTGGTTCATATGTACCTAAAGGATTTTGAGTTGCAGGCCATTTATGCCCAACTTCTTTACCTAAGCAATTTTCAAAAATGAAAAGACGATGTTTAGAACTATTTCAGTTTTCATGCTAAAAGTCTTATTAGCCTTTAATCTAATCTCTGCCTACCAAACTACATCTAAATCATGTTAAACATACCGGCATAGTATCTGTACTGAAGTCTTATAATCCCAGTGGACTACATAATTACAGACTAATCTCAGAGCTACGTACCCTTAAAACATCATAAGAAAATGAATCTATCTACAACTAATTGATATTAACAAATATAGCCCTACTTACATTAGCACCTTTTTTGCGCTGACTTTAGTTCCATAATGTTGCTATATACTTTTACTAATACCATGCAGAAACATAGCTAGGGTGGGGTGAAGGGAGCAGCTGCCCCTGACACAAAGTACTAGAGGGCACAATCAGCTATTCTTCAGTTCAGTGTTTGTCAGCATTCAAGAGCCAGGTATTGAATATGAGAACAGAACTGTAGCACTTAGCACTCTTTGCATAGCATCACCTGTAACAACTGCTTACTTTATCGTACCAGGCAGTTTACTATAGTTTAAAAAGAAAAGAAGATATTTGTTTCTTTTAGAGCTGAAGTTCTGTAGTGCTCTGTGTATGGCATAAACGATAGCAGTTGCTTACTACAAATGTAGCAAAAACAACAGAAGCACTTATTTCAGGTTCAGGTCTTCCTTAGGGGCAGCTGTCACCTGTAGTATATTCCCATGATTGTGCTACCAAATTAATTAGCTAGGTATTCTGTCCTAGATGTTAAAGAGAATGACCTCTTCTTATCACGAACAGAAGCTGTGTACTTAATAATGATACATCAGTAAGAAAGAGATTCAGCTTCAGGAACTCTCAACCCCCCCACACACACACACACACACACACACATACCTCTCAGCTGTCCAGATTTTCACAGAATGTAAAGATTTTTGCCTTGTATTTTTGGTCTATTTCTCATAAATGTGTGTTTTTCTGGCATTAGCAAATCATTGAGGATTGAAGTCAGAAAGTAGTGACAACGGTTTATGTTTCAGACTTCATTCCCTTTATAAATATGCTAATGCAAAACCTGTTATTCTATCAACTTTCTAAGTTAGTAAGAGCAATATTTAAAAATTGTCCCTACTTTTGGCCTTTGTTCCCTCCACTATGTATGGCTTTGCCCAGAGTTCTTGCTCTAAGAGGTTGAGAGGTACCTGTGTTGCCGTGCCTTGTTTGGAATTCTCTTTTATTTTCTTTTTCTTTTCTGAAGTCATTACTAAAACAAAAAAAAAAGTGGAGACTGTGAGATGAATGACTCATGGTGGGGGGGTTGAGGCAACCTTGTAGGGTTTTATCTGTCTAGTATTACTAATGCATATGACATCAGTCCTGATGGTTACAGTAGAGAGACTTTCTTCTTATTTTGTTGCTATGACGGATACACCTTTCATTTTTCCCTTACTTCAGAAAACACCCAGAGGTGGATAGGTTACAGTGATTTAGTACAAGTTAGCTTAGTTAAATGACTTGTAAAATGTAACAAGAGGATAGTGAACAGGAAACTTTACAATGTTCTGCTGATGTGAAATGCAACAGAAAAGGATTACATAGTGTAAATTGCAGGGATTACTATCAGGCTAGGAAGTCTACTATAACGTACTACAGCTCAGCTTCTGAGAGCCTGTCTGAATGCCTCAATTAGCATCTGCCATGAAAGACATTACATGAAGCATCTCCTGAGTAAGTCCATACAGGCATTCCAATTCTTATCATTACTGTTTGCTTAGTTTTAATGGCTAGGTAGTATGTGTAGCAAGCATAAAATTCAGCAATATGTGCTGAGTATTATAACACCTATGTAGTATATACAAACAGCAATAAATATTTCCAATTTGGACAATTCTGTACTGTATGATTGCCATGCACAATAGGCTTTTTGTGTCACTTTGATGGCCCCTATACCCTCCAACCATTTGAAAGCTGGTGCTGCCTATTTGTTCCCATCTTATGGTAAGAATCCAAGGCATCCGTTACACAGGCAGCTATGGTGTGGTCCTAACTCCACTCCTGAGGACTGATGTACTTGTGTCACCGTGGGGGTGTCCTAGACATGCTACCTGATGTGTGCATGTTCCCATTCTTGGTATTACTATTATTGGCTTGGGATTATCAAACCTATGTTTTGTGGTTTATATGTCATTGGAATCCTGCAGGACTCCTCTTAAATGAGAGTGATTATCTCACTAGCACCATCATCTCCCTCTGCCAAGGATGGGTGAACCATCATAAGCCCCTAATTCCCTTTGTCCCCTGCCCTGTTCTTTCAGTGCCCAAGATGCTAATTAAGTACAGGTCACCTCAGTCAAAGTGACCTTTATCCCTCTATACCACAGCTTTAGGCTTGGATGTTAGGCTTCAGTCACAAATAATAGTAACTCATGGTTATCTCTTTGTATTCATGTCCTGAAGAAACAGCAGATAAACATCAGCCAGTATTAGAAATAGACAAAAAAAGTTTAGTAACTAATATAACAGTGAATAACAAAAACTGTTGTCTTAGCCTAGCAGTGGATGGCAGGTAAATACCTATTGGATTTTAGCAGAAAGAATGCATATTCTATCAGGTTTTAAAATAAGAACACACCAAACTTAAGAAAAGGAATTATTTGTAATAATATATAATTGTATGTGCACTCTTTTTTCATGGATAATCAGCAACTATTGCTTCAGTAGGATGCAGCTGATAATGGAACAGCAGATAAGTTAAAATTGGCCTGTTGCAATATGCATTTTGATGAGAGCAGTGCATAATGCTTTATATACATATGATGACAAAGTGAAAGAGGGCAGATAGGGAATCACCTGCAAAAATGATGGCAAAACTCTAAAACATTTAAGGCAGTCAAGAGAGTCTTGAACTGGCTCAGTGCACTAGAAGCTTGTCTGTCAGTCTGGAACTGATGGGTAGCATTGTTATTCAGCTGGTGATGGACCTTGGGCTTTAGAAAAAGATGACTATATTTAGAAAATAGCAAAGACCTGCCTAACAAGTTTGTATTCACAAATACGGATTTACGAGTCCTGAGCTCACTTGATTTTGCTAGATTTCTGTCCTTTTTAGCTGAATGAGATGTACATGTGGTAGTGTGCCATAGACATGCCCACGGATTTACTAATCTTCCATGCAGGAGTAGTCTAGTCCAGCATGGAAGCTCTCATTTAGGAGCAGGACAGCAGCGTGCCATGCATATTAATGAAGGTGTGCTGCCCGAGCTCCCAGGCTTACACGGAGCGTGTACAAGTGCAGGGGGCATGTCTAAGAGCAGAGCTCTCAAAATAAACATGCCTCTGCAATGTTGAACAGCAGAAAGTGGAAATAAATGAGTGAGACCGCTTATACGTGTCCACATATCGCCACCAACAGTCCTCCATGTGTACGACAGCAACAGGACATAAAAATCAAAAGAAGAAACCCCTGTATTGTCCTCTAAAACTCCGAGTACAACTAACCATAGATGACCGTGTGTGCCCATTGCTTAGCTACGGTTAAAGCAGCTGAAAAGGGTGAAGAGGATAAAAAGGAAGATATATGCAAATGCAGCATCTCAGCAATAGTGTAGTGGGCAGAGCAGTTGCCTAATGAGCAGGCATTCCCAGTTCGAGTCCCACTGCAGCACAGTATATTTTACATGGCAAAGCATGGTATAAGCAGTATTTGTATTGCAAAACTCACTAAATAACATATATTTATGACCTGGAGTACTGCAGGAAATGCACATGTGAAGAGTCAGTATCATAATGAATAAGGCAGCAGTAAGCAGGTGTAAGTACAGATAAGCAGTAATAAGCATATGTAAGCACTAGTAAGTGTGTGCAAGTGCATTTGTGCAGGGGTAAGCACTGCCTACACAGATTAAGCAAACGAGAAGCTAACTAGGTGTAAGAAACTGTGACCGGAAGTTAGCAGGGCTTACCTCCGTGCAAACCCGTGCAAACTTTCTTACAACCATGTTAAAGTGCCTTAATCACCCCATATCCAATAGCCAATGTTCTGCCCAGCAACAAAACAAACAGTTTCTGCAAGGCTGGAACCCAGGACCATGCACACCATACACAAAATGATTTACTACTAAGCCATGCCAGACATGCATCAATCGTATGTTGTCAGAAACATAACCCCAGCCCAGTCATGCAACAGTACAGAGAATGTATATCAACATCTAGATAGACGTGTCTGTGTGTGTGTGTGTGTGTGTGTGTGTGTGTGTGTGTGTGTGTGTGTGTGTGTGTGTGTGTATACATATATTACTATCTAAACGGATACAATATATCCATAGATGTAGTCACATATATATACATATATATATATATAAATATCCAGAAATATATACATATATATATATATATATATATATACATATATATATATATAAATATCCAGAAATATATACATATATATACACATATATGAACATATATACATGCAAATGCCAACATCTACACATATATATGTCAACACCTATATGTCCACATATACACAGCAAGTTACAAATATGTACGTAGATATATATCTCCGTAGGTATATACGGACATAGTTACAAATATGTAAGCAAATATATATACCCATATAGGTATATATGGCCAGACAGCTGTAGATAGCAATAGTAGATGAACAGAAATATATATGTCCACATGCACCATCAATGGGCTTGAGAGGCCCCAAACAATATACATCCCATATGAATTGCCATACCCCCCAGCCAAACATGTCTGCCCTGCAAGACACTACTAAGCTCATTGTATTGTAAGTTGTTGTTGTGTCTTTCGGCTTTTCCCGATTAGGGGTTGCCACAGCAAAACCCTGGTCCGCTAATGATTGGTAGTTGATTTTTACGTGCCGAGTTACCAGCCCTGATGTACAACCTTCAACTAAGGTACGCCCATTTACGCATGTCTCCACGCAGAAGACGCTCTAGCTGAGAATCTAACCAGACAGCGTCTTTCTGTGAGGCGACAACGCTACCGCAGCACCACTCATTGTATTGTAAGTGTTTCATTTAAATAGGGATTTAAATTAGTCCTCTCTTATGTTTCACATGTTGACATCACATTCCCCTCTCCCCCACCCACTAGGCGGGCTGACCAGTACAGGCCCATCTAACCCAGGCCATCCTCGACCCATATATTCATTACCCACAGTTCCTCTCCCCCCCACTGCACACATGTGGCCACCATCCCTTCCCTGGTTATAGGCTCATAGCTACCACACCACCACACATTGCCCTCCCTCCACCCCCCCCCCCCTCAGGACCCATCCTGTATGTTGTCCCGACCCAAGTATCCTAGGTCTGGCACACGCTGTAGTCCATGCACATAGCCATGGGTACCTTTGCAGCTCTGGTTTTTGACAAAAGCTGAATACCCAATTTTTGGGTTGTCCCGCATGGGACAAATGTTTCCCTGGTACTACCAATAGATTTCATGTGTGAATTTGCTGACACTAACGGTTTTATTTGTAGGTATCGCAAAGCATACATGGCACACAAGATTGGCTGGTATGCACACGAAACATAGTATCCAGCAATACCAGTCAGCATTACAGGACATGTAGCTAAATATGTAGATGTATGTGTGTGTGTATACATACCCATAACTAAATAGATATATACCTCTCCCTCTCTGTAGTACATATGTACACATACATAGACATACATATATATAAATACCCACATATAGATATATACATATGCAGACACCCATACATCCACATGTCGTTTTATATATATATATATATATATATATATCTACAGCAATATATATATATATATATATATATATATATGTGTGTGTGTGTGTGTGTGTGTGTGTGTGTGTGTGTATGCATATATATATATATATATATATTTATGTATGTATGTATGTATATATATATATATATATATATATATATATATATATATATGTGTGTGTGTGTGTATACACAGATATATATCTATGATATGATACAGCACATAAGAATGACATATGATCACAGGCCGTGCCAATGGGGGTGAAGGGCCCAATCAACATAAGTGTAACACGTAGCATTACCCCCCTAGCAAAACAGAGGAAACATACAAACAAACACACAAACAATGTAAACAGTCCACTGCTCCCCAAACCACAGGCAGGACACAACCAGTGGGGGGAACACTGTGGACTTTCCAAGTCTAATTTTGCAACAGAGACAAAAGCGTCCCTTGCAGGACACCCCAAAAAGTTTTGTTGATCGGAGTCCCATCCATCCAATGATTTATCAAGGCAGGGCGTGTATGTACTCAGACTGCAAGGCTGGGAAAGCCTAATGACCCATGGGTCAAGACAACGTATGAGATGGGTCCCAAGAAGTGGAGAGTGAGCAGTGTGTAGTGGTGTGGTTTGACTCATCCTGCACCCAGAGTAAGGATGAGTGCTGTAGAGGAGGGGCGGGGGGAGACTATGGGTATGACATTATAGGCCGAGGCGTGCAGGTGTTGGCTGGAGCGGTTCTATTCGGACCACCCTGGGGATGTAAGCAATAGTGCGAATTGGGCAGAGCTGCCACCTAATGAGCAGCCATTCCCAGTATGAGTCCCACTGCAGCACAGTCTATTTTACATGGCAAAGTACAGTATAACCAGATGTGTTGTTGCAAAACCCACTACATAACACCAAAGAACACATGGTCACAACACCCCACTGTAGGCATGTAAGCCGATCTAATTGGCATCACAAGTTATTATTGTAGTCCTCACCCCCACCCAGGGCTGTGAGTATTCAACTCAACCTCCAAATGCAGTGCATATGCACAGCTGTTGCTGTAGAAGAAATGGCCAGCTGTGGACCTTCCCTTCAGCCTTCCTGCACATCCCTGGATAATCCCCCTACTATCTCTCCCTCTTTGTGCCCCATGAACACCACTTACCTATCAACCCCTTTTCCATTTCTATTAATGTTTAAAGTTATAAGTAGGTGACACCCTATTCCCCAACTATATTGGCAGAATCTGGAACCCCCACCCACATATATTACCTCACCTGTCCCACAGGACACATGTAAACAACACATGAAGGAACACTACAAGCATACTTGGATCAGCACATGCTCACCACCTGGTGAATCCCCCCCCCAACTTGCAGTCTATATCCCTACATCAGCTAGTGAAACTGACACCGCTTGTTTTGTCTCGCATACAAATCCCAACATCTGGCAAACCTTCCCTATCACTCCCCTACCAATTATTCCAACAGGCTACTATACAGTTACAATGTCACCCACTCTACCTACCTACCTGCTCCTTCACTATTCCCCTCTACTGTACCACACAGGTATGGAATAACTACACCTACCCCAAACACCTGAGTGTAACCTATCCAGAACTGTTAAACTGGAATCCAACTTCGCCTTAAACTGACCTTTGTCAACAGTCATACCTGACATGTAAACCTGACCTAAGCATGTATAATAGCGACATGTTAACGTAAACTAAGCATGAATAATGTGGTATGTAGCTATGTTAAGTCTGTTACTCTCTATAGATGTGAACACCTCAGTATTACTTGAAATGAGCTGGTGTTTACTGTGGAGCTCTACTCCCTGGGCCACCGCTAAAAATGGACAAGCATCCAGTCGGATTGTCCTGGTCAACAAATGTAAACTAAATACATGAAGTAGCATGGGGGTATGTGGGAGCAAGTGGGTTTAAGCCTGTTTGGATGGCGGTAAGCAATGCCCACACTGGTTAAGCAATGTAGAAGCTAACTCAGTGTAAGACACCGCAACCGGAGGTAAGCAATGATGAGCCTCGCGCAAACCAGCACATACCTGCCTACAATTAATCTACAGTGCCTTAGTCACTCTGTAGCCAACAGCCCTCATCATGCCCAGTAACAAAGCAATCTGCAGTCCCAGGTTGGAACCTCCCGACCCTGCACACTATAGTCTAAGTGAGTTACCACTAAGCCATAGCAGTTACACATTCAGCTGCGCTTATCACAAACATATTGTCCAGCACAGTCATTCAACAGTATAGGAAATGTATGTAAGTATGTAGATTAATACCAGCAAACGTGTACATTGCTCAACCACAGTATTATGAGCTGTCTGTGTGTATCAAAGAACAGTGCCTGTTCAATCATACTGTGAGAACAGTAGTCTTGCATAATACTGAAGAGGATAATGAAAAACGGTACACGCCATGGGGGCATGTGGGCATGCTTCATGCACAGAATGTCACACCTGGGGCGACGGTTCCATGGAACTGGGAGATTAGGCTGGCCAGGTGTGTGAGCAAACCACTGCTTCTCAAACCCCTGGCAGGATGCTACCAGTGGGAGAAACAGTGTAGACCAGCTAAACCTACATTTGACACAACAGGTCTGTCCCTGACGGGACAAACCAAAAATTGTGAGTCACATCGATGTCTCCACCAGTATCGGAGGAGGATCAAGGGAAGGCTCATACGTACATACATGGACTAAACAGAGGAAGAGCCTGCAGAAGCTTGGGTCAAGACAGTATACTGGAGGAGTACCAAGACGTGCAGAGAGGGAAATGTGTGGAGGTGTGGTATGGCTGGGCTAGCAACTGGAGAATGGATGGATGTTATGTACGTGGAGCCCGGGGGCCAAGGGAAGGAAACGTGGGTATGACATTATGGTAGAAATATGCAAATGAAGCAGACCAACAGTAGTGTAGTGGGTAGAGCATCTGACTGATAAGCAGGCATTCCCGGTTAGAGTCCCACTGTAGCACAGTCAATTTTACTGGCAAAGCACGTTATGACCAATAGTTTTGTTGCAAAACCCACTAAATAGCATATATATATATATATATATATATATATATATATATATATATATAATTACATATATAAACTGGAGTACTGCAAGAAATGCACATGTGACGTATCTGTGTCAGATGGAGTAAGGCACTAGTAAGCAGGTGTAAGCATAAATAAGCAATAGTAAGCATATGTACGCACTAGTAAGTGGGCTTAAGGCCTTAAAACTGCTTAAAAGTGCCTTAATCACTCTGTATCCAATGGGCCTTTGTCATCCCAGAAACAAAATAAACAGCCATGCAGGTCACAAACCCAGGACCCTAAACACCATAGTCCCAGCAGGTATCCACCAAGCCATCACAGAGATACAGAAGAATGAGGTAGTAGTAAACATGTCTTCACCATAGTTTCACCAAACTGAACCTGTGAAAGACATCAGTAGACAGTCATATGTGCCATAACTGACTACAGAATATACATATGTGAACTGGAGTACTGCAGTAAGTCCAGAGGTGAGGTGTTATTGTAATTAAGTGTAGAAGTTCCCAGGACCCCATACAGTGTACGTACCATGTCTCAAGGATACAAGACACATATATAACAAGTTATGAAGGGGAAATCAATGCCAAAAGGCAAATATCATGCATACAAATAATATGCACCGCTAAGTGTAGCACAGCACTGCCTCCCAGACTACTGGCAGGATACTACCAGTGGGAGACACAGTGTCAACCTGCTAAGTCTAATTTTAAGCAACGCATGTTCGTCCCTGATGGGACAACCCCAAAAATTCTGCTAAAAAGAGTCCTCAAGGTAACATACCATGCCTCAAAGGTAAGCAATGACGGTAATGTATGTTCGTGGACTACATGTGTGGGAAGCCTGAAGATCCATGGGTTGGGGCAACTCACGCAAAGGGTCCCAAGAGGTGGAGAGTGGGCAATGTGTAATAGTATGATTAGATTCAGCTGGAACCTGTAGGAAGGATTATTGGTGTGGAGGAGGAATGGAGGGGAATGATGGGTATGACATTATGGACCGAGGCATGCCGGGGTTGGATGAACCCGTACTAATGGGACCGGCCCATGGATGTCAACGAGAAAGGAGGGGGGACACAGGGAAGGTACTGAGACATACCATTTCCCATGCCAAACCACGTTATGGGTAATATGTATGTTGCATAACCCACAGAATAACATATATCTATGAAGTGGAGTACTGCAGCCAAGAAATAACACACACACACACACACACACACACACACACACACATATATATATATATATATATATATATATATATATATATATATATATATACATACATACATGCATAAACAGGAGTACTGCAGGAAATGCACATGTGAGGTGTCAGTATCATAATGCATAAAGCAATAGTTAGGTTAAGCAGCAATAAGCTGTAGTAAGCATATGTCAGCACTGGTAAGCGAGTTTAAGTGTACAGGATCAGCAAATCTGACGCAAACTATCTGTAGGCAGATGTCACCAGAGGATTGTCTCTGCACGATGGTAAGCACTGGATACACAAAGTAAGCAAATTCGAGGCTAACCTGCTGCCCAGAGTGTGCCGCTTCTCCTGTAGAAGGTATTGCTACCTATTGTCTGTAACACTGATGCCCACACAAAGGAAGGACTGTACAAACATCCACAGAATGTCCAGGTTATATCATCACATATAGTGTTGTTTTAGCTGCTTTTCTGTATATATAGACTTTTCTTTATATGTAAACTAGCTACTTATTCTACTGTATTACTGCCTCTTAAATAGTTTTTCAGTTGTGCACTTGCCGTGCTTCATTTAAAAAGTTTTAAATTGCTAATTTTGTAGAGTTTTAATTGAATGTACTGTTTAGGGCTGTGTTTATTTACTGTATTATTGCATTGTTTAGCCTGTTTCAATGAAAAAGAAAAAATACTATCTTGTTTGCTCGTTTCCTGCCTTTCCTAGCTAGTATAGTCCAGATCCCAGGCTTTGCTGGTTTCAGGACTTTATTTCTGTGTTTAGAGCTATCCAGATCTTGCTGTGGTAGAGGGAAGTCCTACTGCTTACCATTGGGAGTGGTGAGCATTGTACTGCCTATCTAACACTAGAGGAGTGGTTTCCAGCTCTGAAATTGTAATTTTATTAGCCATTCTGGGCTGATTTGTATCCCTTTCAACTTTCTGGCTTAAAAACACGTGCAGCACTGCGGGGCTACGGTTAAAGTATTCCAGGTGCCAGAAAGTGTGCTCTTCAAATTTTCCCTTAGAACTAGCTGGTTTCTCAGTAGTAGCATTAAAATCTGAACCCCTGTGACTAGCACTTGCTCTCGAGCCTCCTGGAAAGCACTAGGAAGCCTTAAACTGATACAAGCACTCAACTCTCCTTGTTAATAAGGATAAATTAATCGTAGGCACTAAACAGTCTATAATTGCAAAGTACCTTGCAAAGGTAAGGGAAAACAGCTTTTGTACTTTACAAAAAAAGCACCTAAACAGGCATGTCCAAGAGTCAGCTTCCAGTGATTTCTCCTGTCCACCTGGTGAATCTGGGCATACTGGGGCAATGCAGCAGCTGCCTCATATACACAGACAACCTTCTCCTCCTACCACCCAACACTACAACCTGCGAGAGATGCACTTACATAGCCAAACTGGAAGCAAAGCTCTTTCCAGCCAGGATTGTGCTAGATAGTCAAGAGGAGAAGGTTAACACCTGCACTACACCTCAAGCAACACATAGCCATTCAAAACCCATACCATCAACACGCACACATAGCAACACTAAACCCACATATGCGGAGACCCATAACATTAACCTGCCCAAGCAACAAGGATCTCCGAATCTGAAACGCAAACACCAGTCACAACCAAAGTGACACATAGCTCACAACACCAGTGTGCCACCCAACAACAGCCCCTAAGGCAAGAAAATATACCCAACACTTTAGTCATAGGCTACTCTATAGTCAGGCACACTGATGTTCCACTCACCAGGCTGAACAAGGAAAAAAATTACAGTCAGCTGCCTGTTTAATTTAATTGTTAGGCTAACACACTCAAGTGCGCTAGCCGTTTTATAGCATTTACTGTTTGCTACTGTATCTTTTTCTCCTTTCTCTGTAAAAAAAAGAAAAAAAACAAAAAAATCCTTGTTTTCCCACTTTTCTGAACTAGAATAGTCCAGTCTTCAGATTTTGCTGATCTCTGGGCTTTGTCTTAGTTCCTGTGCTATCCATATCCTTATTTGGATGAGAGGAAGCTTCTTTGTTCACCAGTGGGAGTGGGGAGCACTGAGCAACCTATTTGTCCCTAGAGGATTGGTTCCAGCCCAGCAACTTGTAGTTTATTGGCCATTTTGGGTCAATTCCTGGCTATTTTCAACCCCCTGCTATAAAGCCCGTTTTTGGGCGCTTTAGAGCGAATTAGCGCAAAGTTGCTCATAGAGCAGCATAGGGCAGCGCCGGTTAATCAAGTTTAAACTATTTCTGGCTCCGTAAAGTGTACTCTTCAATTTTTCCCTTAGAACTGCTCTACTTGCAATCTAAACAGCCTATACTCTAACTGAAAAGCTCAGCACTTGCTCCTAAAGCATTTTTTATACAGGTAAAGCACTCTTAAACAAAAGAAAGTACTTCATCCACCTAAATTCCCTTGAGTACCCATTTCCCTATAGATCTTTTCTGACTCAGTTACACAGCAATCTTTTTCACTATTCTAGCATGTCGAAGGATCAGTTGCTGGCATCCTCTCCTGTTCAGCTGGTGAATCTGGGAATCTTGAGGCAATGTTACAATTGCCTCATGTACACAGACAACCCTCTCCTCCTCCCAACAAATACAAATATATGCGAGAGATGCAACTATATAGCCAAACTGGAGGCTGAGCTCTCTCAGTTCAGTACTGGCAAGACCAGTCAGGAGGAGAAGGTAACCACGCACACCACAAACCCAGTCTCACATAGAACTATCACAACTGCAAACCAAACACATAAACACACAAAAACATACTCAGAGGTGCTGATTAAAAATCTACCAAAACAACAGAGGCCTCCAAAGCAGACACCCAAGCAACCACCACCTCAAAACATAGCACATGCAACACATAGTTCACAAAGTCAGTGTGCTAAACAGTCACAGCCCTTAAGGCCAAACAACATGCCAGACACACTTGTAATAGGTGACTCCATAGTCAGACACACTGACGTCCCGCCACCAGACTGAACAAGGAAAAGGTCACAGTAAGCTGCCTGTCGGAGCTAGAATCCGCCACATAACACAAGCACTCAGGTCACTCCACAGCAAGTACAAATATGACTCAGTCATTGTACATGCCAGTGTGAACGACCTGAGATGTACCTCCCTGGACTACATGAAAAGAGACATAGAGGAGCTCTCTGATTACGTAGCCCAGGCCGGTATGACCCTGACCCTGAGCAGCATCTTACCCTCACCAAGAATGATGCCACAGTACAAAGACAAAATGATCAGTTTTAACAATTGGCTTAATTACTGGTGTCATTCTAAGGGGATCCAATGTCTATCTGCTTGGGATGACATGCTTGACAAGCCACGCTGCTTTGCAAGGGATGGCTTGCACCTGTCACCCCTGGGCTTCCGGATATTGGCCAAGGCTCTTGCCACCCCCATAGTGCCTTTTTTAGGCAAGGCTCAAATGACAAACCTACCTCCCTAGAAAACACAAGTGGAAAAAAACTAAAGGTAATGCTGCTCAATGCCAGAAGTCTAAACCTCAAGATGCACACCCTCAAAGCCCTCCTCAGTATGGAGAACATCGATGTCTGTGCAGTGACTGAAACCTGGTTCAAGGCTCCTGAGAGCACCCCAGCACTATCAGGTTTTACCTCATATCATGCTTTCCGGCCCCAAAACTTGGACCGAACCACAAAAGGAGGGAGTATCCATATTCATCAAAGATACTCACACCTCCAGGTTAGTGGCAACGCACGACGCATCGGAGACCATCCAGGTGCAACTAACCACAGGCAAAACTGCCTTACAATTTGTAGCATGCTACAGACCACCCTCTCAAACTCAGGAACCCCACACAGCCTTCCTGAAGACACTGGAGAGTATGAATGTCTCTCCAAATACCATCATATTGGGAGACTTCAACTACCCAAACATAGACTGGGAACATTACTCAAGCCCAAACACCCTAGCCCAAAGGTTCCTAGAATTCATAAACTCAAATGCGATGGAACAACTAGTCACCATTCCCACAAGAGGAGACAATATACTAGACCTGATCATCACAAACATGGGGACAAAATGCTCCACACCGAAGTATATCCCTCATTGGTAAGATCAGACCATAAATTAATCTCCCTGGAAATCCACATCCTGCCCCCCCCTGCACAAAAGACCACAGTGAAGAACTTCTCAAAGCCAACTTCACACTTCTTAAGACGGAAGTGGTATCCTTCAAGGTCCCTGGGCCAGTGGAAACCACAACCCACACTGCTGAATCCTTTACAAATGCCTTCTATGGGCACCTTCAAGAATGCATGGATCATGCAATCCCAAATAAAATCAAGACCCATTCCCCCAAAGGCAGGCGCCCGGTCTGGTGGACCCCAGCCATAAACAAACTTTACAACAGAAGGAGGAAGCTACTACATGACAGAGCAAAATCCCTAAATGGGAAGGCATCTCTGATCAGTACTAGCAAAAAAACTACGATCACTCATAAAATCATCCAAGGCCAACTTTGAGAGAAAAATCGCAAAAGACACAAAAGACAATCACAAGGCCTTCTTTAGCTATGTTAGAAACCTGGGTGGAAACTCCCAGATATGCTCAAAGTTAGTCCAGAATGACACAAAATACACTGAACCCACTGACATTGCCAACATTCTGGCAGACAGGTTCAGTGCAAATTTCTCCTCCCCCTCCCCCCCAAAAGGAGAAATAACTATCCCGGCAGAGTGTAGCCTCCCTAACATCTCAGATGCCCAGGTGAGAGCCGCCCTCTCTAAAGCTAAAAACAAAGCATCAATGGGACCGGACGGTGTCCCGGGCTGTGTGCTACATGAACTCAAAGAGGAACTAAACCCACACATAATGCTGCTGTTTAATCTTAGCCTTACTACAGGATATGTACCCAAAGAGTGGCGTACGGCAGCAGTGGTCCCACTTCACAAAGGCGGTGCTTCTACGGACCCTGGAAATTACCGCCCCATAAGCTTGACGAGCCTGGCCTGCAAAGCTATGGAGAGGATCATTATGGAACTCATAAACAAAGACATTGGGGACCTACAGACATTGGATCCTACCCAATTCGGCTTTGTCAAGGGCAGATCCTGCCTTTTGAACTTGGTCGACTTTTTTGAAACCGTCACTAAGGCCATTGATGAGGGTAAGGCAGTTCACACAGCCTACCTTGACCTTGCAAAAGCCTTTGACACAATACCCCACTTAGGCATCATAGACAAACTCACCAGCTTAAATGTAAACCCATATGTCACGAGATGGGTTGCAAACTGGCTCAAGGACAGAACCCACAGGGTCAGAGTTGCTGGAGCTATGTCAGACTCTAAGCCAGTCACAAGCGGTGTCCCACAGGGCTCAGTCCTGGGACCCCTCTTGTTCAGCATTTATTTTTCCGAGGTACAGGCAAACATAGGAGGATTGTGGCTGACAAAGTTCGCAGATGACTGCAAACTGGGCGCCATAATTGATACTCCAGCGGACACAAACATCCTTCAGAGAGGCCTCATAGAAATGGATAATTGGTGCCAGAGCCATGGCCTTAAGCTGAACACCAAAAAATGTATAGTCATACCCTTTGGGAAAAACAAGGTACCCACAAATTACCACATAGGTGGTAATCCATTAAGTACGGAAGAGGTAATCAGGGACCTAGGGACCCAGGTTGACAGTAACCTCTCATTTGACACTCACATTGCCAAAGTGGTTAGAAAGACCTTCTATATTGCCTACCTTATCATGAAGGGTTTCACATCTAGATCAAGAGAGGTCATTGTGCCCCTGTACTCTTCTCTTATTAGGCTAATGATTGAGTACAATGCCCCATTTGGGATGTATCTTACCCGACACCTGAAGCAGTTGGAAAGACCCCAAAAGTTCCTCACCAAGAGGATAAAGGGTCTTAAACATATGTCATATGCTGCCTGACTAAAAAAATGTCAGCTCTATTCATTCGCATACCGCCTACTCAGAGGTGACCTGTGCCTAACGTACAAGGCCATGTCCAATCCGGAATTAATGGACATGCTCCACCTCAGAAAATCCAAATCCATCAGAGCCACGAGAGCAAGAGACTTAAACCTCAACACAGAAATAAATAGGACGTGCTGGAGGGACAGATTCATAACCCAGAGGCTCCCTACACTCTGGAACAGAATCCCAATCCATGTTAGACAGAGCTCCTCACTAACTCTATTCAAGAGAAGTCTTGACGAGTGGATGGGAGATCATAGGTTTACCCCGGGGGTCATCTCTGTGTCACTACTAGACAGAGGCACAATAAACTAAACCCTAAATGGGCGTAGTATTCTCATCCTAAGGGGTGGTGAAAGCCACACACACTCTGGCTAGGCTTATAAATGCCCTAGGGCAGATAGCCTAGTACGAACCTATGAACCTATGAACCTATGAACCTAGGATCCACCACATAATGCATGTACTCAAGTCACTCCACAACAAGTACAAATACGACTGTGTCATTGTCCATGTTGGAGTGAATGACTTGAGACGTACCTCCCTGGACTACATGAAAAGAGACATGGAAGAGCTTTCAGATCAAGTGGCTCAGGCAGGTATGACCCTAGCCCTGAGTAGCATCCTGCCTTCATCCAGAATTATACCACGGTATAAGGATAAAATGATTGACTTCAACAACTTGCTAAGCTTCTGGTGTCATTCAAAGGGGATTCAGTATCTGTCTGCCTGGGACAACATGATCAACAAACAACAATGCTTTGTCAGAGATGGTCTGCACCTGTCACACCTTGGATTCAAGTTACTGGCTAAACTCTTGCAACTCCTATAATGTCTTTTTTAGGGAAGGTTCAAAGGACAAAACCACCACCATAACAGATACAAGCATGCAAAATCTGAAGGTAATGCTACTCAATGCTACAAGTCTAAACCTCAAAATGCACTCTCTCAAGGCACTCCTAAAAATGGAGAACATCAATATCTGTGCAGTAACTGAGACCTGGTTCAAGACTACAGAGAGCATCCCTGCAATATCATGTTACAACTCTTACCACACTTTTCGGCCACCAAACCAAGACCAAAACACTAAAGCTGGAGGAGTGCCCATATTCACCAAGGATATTCACACCTTCGGGCTAGTTGCCCAACAGAATGCATCTGAAATTCTCCAGGTGCAACTAACATTAGTTAAGACTACAATCTAAATTGTAGCTTGCTATAGATCCCTCACCATGCCCCAAGATTCTCACTACACCTTTCTAAACATACTGGAAAATATTAAGATACAACCAAACACCCTAATATTGGGTGATTTCAACTACCCTGCCATTAACTTGGAAAACCGCTTGGGTACCAACACATTTTCCCAACAGTTCTTGGAATTCATAAATTCCAATGCCCTGGATCAGCTAATCCATTGTCCCAACAGGGGCTCCAATATCCTAGAACTGGTCATTACCAACATGGGAGATAGATGCTCCACACTAGTGGTCAACCCCTCATTGGTCAGGTCTGACCATAAGCTAATCACCCTTGACATCCACATCCCACCCCCACCCCCCAGTAAGGAAACCTCTGTAAAAAACTTCTCCAAAGCCAACTTCATGCTACTTAAGTCAAAAGTGACAAACTTCATGACGCCCATGCAGATGGGAGCTGAAAGTTCGACTGCTGAATCCTACACTAAAGCACTGTACGAGCACATCCACTTGTGCATGAATCGTGCCATTCCAAATAAAACCAAGACGCTCTCCGCCAAAAAAAGGAAGCCAATCTGGTGGTCACCTGCCAAAAACAAACTATACAACAGAAGGAAGAAACTGTTGCAGAAAAGAGGAAAATCCCAGGATGCAAAAAAACTCCCTTACCAGCCTCAGTAAGAAGCTGAGATTCCTCATAAAATCCTCCAAATCAAGTTACGAAAATAAAATTGCTAAAGATTCCAAAGACAACCACAAGGCATTCTATAATTATGTCGAATCTAAATGGCAATGCTCAGATCTGCTCTGAGTTAGAACAGAACGGCATTAAATATACTGATCCCAAGGATATTGCCAATATCCTGGCAGATTGATTTAGTGCCTTCACCCCCTCTCACCCCCTAAAGGGCCCATCTCAATACCAAAAGATTGCCAAATTCTGGAAATCACAGCCACACAGGTAGAAACCACACTCTCCAAAGCTAAGAATACAGCATCCATGGGACCAGATGACATCCCGGGCTGTGTACTACATGAACTACAAAATGAACTGGCACCTCACCTAAGTGTCATGTTTAATCATAGCCTCACCTCAGGCTTTGTGCCCACTAAGTGGCGCATGGCTACAGTTATCCCACTCCACAAAGGGGGATCCACCTTGGATCCCGGGAACTACCGTCCCATCAGTCTGACGAGCCTGATCTGGAAGGGCATGGAACGCATTATCATGGAAGTTATAAACAAAGACATTTGGCAACCTTCAAACACTGGACCCCACCCAGTTTGGGTTTGTGAAGGGTTGATCTTGTCTCCTGAACCTGATTGACTTCTTTGAATCAGTCTCCAGAGCTGTGGACGAGGGTAATGATGCCCACACAGCCTATCTGGTCCCTGCCAAGGCCTTTGACACCACTCCCCACTCTGGAATCATGGATAAACTTACTAAGCTGGGCATAAATCCCTACGTCACTCGATGGGTTGCCAACTGGCTTACTGACAGAACCCAGACTGTAAAAGTAGCCAACTCCAAATCCAGCTCCAGACAGGTGACAAGTGGAGTACCTCAGGGTTCTGTCCTGGGACCACTCTTGTTTAGCATCTACTTCTCTGAAGTACAGGCCAACACTAAGAGACTCTGGCTAACAAAGTTCACAGATGACTACAAACTGGCAGTCATTATTGAATCCCCAAATTATATGGATATTCTACAAAAGGGCCTTACAGAAACAGATGCTTGGTGCCAGAGCCATGGGCTTAAGATTAATGTCAAGAAATGTATAGTTATCCCCTTTGGGAAAAACCATGTACCCATGAATTACCACACAGGTAGCAGTACACTAAACACTGAAAGTGTGATAAGAGACATAGGGACACAGGTGGACAGTGGTCTCACCTTCGATAACCACATTGCCACAACAGTCAGGAAATCCTTCTATGTGGCACACCTCATCATTAAGGGCTTTTCATCCAGAAAAAATGGAGGTCATTGTCCCACTGTACTCATCCTTCATTATACCCATTATCAAGTACAATGCCCCATTTGGTATGTACCTCACAAGACATCTGCAACAGCTGGAAAGGCCACAGTAATACCTCACTAAAAGAATCACAGATGTACAGCAGATGCCCCATGCTGACCATCTAAAAAAACTCCAGCTATACTCTGTGGGATATCGTCTACTCAGAGGTGATCTCTGCTTAACATACAAGGCCATGTCAAACCCTGAGCTGTTGGACATGCTCCACTAAAAGAAATCACAATCCCTCAGAGCCACGCTCCAGGGATCTAAACCTTATCATCACAATGAACAAAACATGCTTGAGGGAAAGGTTCCTGACCTAAAGACTCCCCATACTCTGGAATAAACTGTCCATACATGTCAATCAGATCACCTCCTTGGTCCTCTTCAAAAGGAACCTTGACAATTGGATGGGAGATAAGAAATTCACCTCGGGGAATCACAACAGTCGCCCTGCTAGACAGGGATTCCAGGGAAGTAAATATTGTGGGAAGAAATATCCAGGGAATTGTTATGGCTAGGTTTGTATAGGCCCTAGGGCCAATAGCCTAGTATCAACCTGTAAACCTATATAACCCTTACTGTATATAACATGTGAAGCAGTCTATCTCACTGGCTTATTAGCAGATATGATGACACTACTTATGGTGTACAGCACATATGCACCATGTCATGCACGACATATGTACACAGGTCGACAGGGTTGTGGCTGGCAGCACATACACAGGGCCAATAATGACATGTTGCTGTGATAACCTCAAACATATACTGTTGTAACAGGGTTTGTTGCAACATATACCCTATGAGGGATAAGAAGCCGGTAACTGTCATGGCATTCACCATCTACAGACTGCAATCCTCACAATACCATCTGCAGTCCACAGATTAATGGTCCATTGGTAACACATGAAACCACAGGCACAACACACTGCCCTGTCTGCAGCTGACCCTGCAGATGGGGATTTCACATAAACATGGAACTGATATGACAGGTATGGAGACATGTAGGAAAGTCAAATCCACACACACACTGTTAAACCAACATTACTCCACATGCAGTATAGCAGCACTTACAGTCTGTAGTCAGGTCAGGCACATCCCTCTCCTGTGTGTTGCCCTGTTTCCACAATATATGTTGTTAGAGGTAAATTCCCAATCCATCTCAGATGCTGTTTGCCAACCAACAGATCTAGTTCCTGCTCACAGTGAATGACAAGGGCCAACACCAACATGATGTTCCTAGATATTGGAGTGGGTTTCCATGCAATTGGCTACAGGATTGTTACCACAGCTGTTCCACATGCAATCAACTAGGGGAGGGCTGCAATTCATGCAGAGGCCATCAGCTGACCCTGAGCATCACTTAAAATACACATGCTGCTGCCTAAGCAAAGCAGGTGTAGGTCTCCACATCCACCAGAAAGGGAGTGGGAGAGGCAGACAGAGGCAAAGACATGTCAGGAGGGGTGGTTGAGTAAAACTGCAGCTTGTTTGTGTCACACACCTACCAGCACAGGGTATCAAACCCCTGACAACTATGTAGTGCTATCACAGTTCAATGCAGTTATTGGATGTGCCACATGGGTTACCTGTTGTGGAGCCCTCAGAACATATATGTGATGGTGAGTGACATCTGCAACAGGGATATGGTAGCTATACAGTAGGTGATGTACACATGCCTGTCCGCATGAACAGGTGTCAGCGTTATCACAGCCACACTCTCACAGGGACACACACACATCGACATACTTGGCAGGGCCAGGAGTACAACTCATCTGTAGCGGGATTGCCACAACACATCACTGTGCAGGTATCACATGCACCACATGGGTCATACGGAGGTTGTATGGGCAAAGGGTATGAGGAGGTGTCTGACATCAGACAGCATTCTTCAGTATGCCCATGGGGGTTTAAGTGAGTGTGGATGTGAACATATGCACCATACAACACACAGACAAACACACAGGGTGCCAGTACTGACATGCATGGGTGCATGACTGCACGAGTGTGTGGTGGTCGACTGTGGCAGCAGGCTATACAAGGGTAGGCGATGGGTATACCTTGGCATCAGGCCACATGACAATGGTCTGCATTGTGTCTCAGGGCTGTAGTGTCTGCATTTGCCCACACAGGTGGGTATTGTATCCCCCATCCAGTCACCTGGGTGACTATTGTGTTTGGCTAATGCTGTGCATCACTTGCCATGTATGTGTACCTTAGTCCATAACATGGACGGTGTCTGGGATGTGTACACCTCCCACATGCATGTACAGTGACATGTGGAACTGTACCTGGGGTGTCTGGCCCATGTCGTTAACACAGATTAGCATCATATGTGCCAGTCTTGCCCACCTGTGGCGGGGACCAATAATGGGCAGCAGGTTTACTCTGCACTTACATTGTTAGCATACTAACATCATTCCCTGGTGTCAGTGGCATCTGTCCATACAGTGCATGTTTTCAGGCATGGTATGTCCATTGTGGGTCACATGTGATGGCACGACAGGTGGTACAGGTGTCCATTGGGGAACATGGAGGAGGTGCACTGTCAGCATTTACGTGCATATTGGACAGAGTGACATGCCCTCTGTAGCCCACTGCTATCACTCCATAGTTACTAGCAGTGGCCAATATGCAGTGTACTACCTACATACTGGCTGTTGTCTAGGCATGTGTGTGTGTGTTTGTATGAGACATGGGTTGAGAGTGTTCTCTGGGTAATACTGGGGTTGCTAACTGTGATTGCCTGGCCTTGATGTCACATGTACGGGTATGGCTTTGCACCCCAGCCTCTCAGCAATTTCACACCTGGTATCCCTGTATGGTGGACATTGTGATATATAGTAGGGCCACCAAGTAAGAAATATGCAAAACCCACTCCACATTGGGCCCAGGTGTCACACACTCACAACCATTTCTACACAGGATATGAGTTACAAACACACCCAAACCTGTCATGTTTGGAAGTAGAACCCCTACCTAATTAGTTTATTACACCACAGCACTACACAGTTATAGTACGCACCATGCACATTACTGAAGTGTTCCTTCCCCAAAGGTATATTTCACAATGAATGACATCAGCAGGATTGCCAAAGTAGGCCATTTGAAATGTTCTGCAGGTGACTAGCCTAAAATGCATTGCTCCCTACACAGACAGCAAGACACACAAAAAACAGCCACATCCAACATCTGTGGGTATAGAACCCCTGACAGAGGACAATATCACACTAAAGCATGGAACTGTTATAGGATGCACCACAGGGATTACTAGAGAACCCTGTCCCCAAAGCTGTATTTTACAATTAATGACATCAGCAGGATTGCAAAAGTAGGCCATGTGAAATGTACTGAGTGTGACCAGCCTATAATGCATTGCTCCGCATACAGACATTGAAACACACACAAAACATTCTGAACTGCCATGGGTGGGGATGGAACCCTACCACAATTCTAAATCACAATCCAGCAGTACGCAGCTACAGGACGCGGTACGGAGAGTACTGGGCCACAACCTTCCCTGTGCTGTATTTTTAGGTGGGTGACATCAGCAGCCTTTCCTAAGTTGAGTATTTTAATCGTAAGGAGTGTGAGTACTCTAAAAAACATTACTCTCTACACAGTCAGACATGCACACAAACACACACTCAGTTGCTAAGTCTGGGATTAGAACACCTACCTAGCTACTTTATTGCACTACAGCAGTACACAATTACAGGACGCGCTATGGAGATTACTGGGCTACAGCCTTCCCAGAAGTGTATTTCTTGGTGGGTGACATCAGCAGCCTTGCCAAAGTTGAGTATTTGAATTGTAAGGAGTGTGAGTACCCTAAAAAGCATTGCACTCTACACAGTCAGACATGCACACAAAAACACATACACACACTTGCCAGGTCTGGAGTTAGAACACCTACCTAAATGCTTTATTGTACTACAGCAGTACGCAATTACAGGACGCACTATGGAGATTTCTGGGCTACACCCTTCCCAGAGGTGTATTTCTAGGTGGGTGACATCAGCAGCCTTGCCAAAGTTGAGTATTTGAATTGTAAGGAGTGTGAGTACCCTAAAAAACATTACTCTCTATACAGTCAGACATGCACACAAACACATGCACACTCAGTTGCTAAGTCTGGGGTTAGAACGCCTACCTAGCTACTTTATTGCACTACAGCAGTACACAATTACAGGACGCACTACGGAGATTTCTGGGCTACACTCTTCCCAGAGGTGTATTTCTAGGTGGGTGACATCAGCAGCCTTGCCAAAGTTGAGTATTTGAATTGTAAGGAGTGTGAGTACCCTAAAAAGCATTGCATTCTACACAGTCAGAGACAGACAGAAGCACACAATTGCCAAGTCTGGGGTTAAAGCACTTACCTAGCTACTTTATCACACTACAGCAGTACGCAGTTACAAGACACCCTATGGAGATTACTAGGCTACAACCTTCCCAGAGGTGTATTTCTAGGTGGATGACTTCAGCAGCCTTGCCAAAGTTGAGTATTTGAATTGTAAGGAGTGTGAGTACCTTAAAAAGCATTGCACTCTACACAGTCAGACATACACAGAAACACACACACACACACACACACACACACACACACACACACACACTCTCTCACACACAGTTGCCAAGTCTGGGGTTAGAACACCTACCTAGCTAATTTATCACACTACAGCAGTACGCAGTTATGGGACACACCATGGAGATTAGTGGGCTACAACTCTCGCAAAGGTGTATTTCACATTGGATTACCTCAACAGGCTTGTCATAGTAGGGCTATGGGGAGGACGGTGTGTGCATGGGCCATAACCCATTCATGTACGGGTTGACACACCACATGTGGGCACACACGGGGTCATATGTCACAGATACTTATATACTGCTGCTAAATGACTACTTCCTTGTACAGTCATGTTGCACAGCTGGCACATGCACCACATAGTCTGTAATGCTGACAGATACTGGTGGCTAGTATCTGCAGTGAGTGACACATGCACCTCATGTGTTTGGGGCCCTTTGGCTGTGTGCTGGGTGGGAGAGGCCTGGATGGCTCCTTGTCAGTGTCACCCTCTTCCACACATCTATGTATGTCTACCTTTGGCTTATTATAGTGTGTCACCCTGACATATATGTCTGTATTCCTATCCACTGTGTGTGCAGGGCATGACTGGTGCATAATGATGAGTGTGTGCACTAACATCTGCAACTGCCACATATGTCTGCTCCACTGGTGTTTGCAGTTATGGCCTTCATGTGTTAAGTGTGTGAGCATGCCCAGTATGACCTTTCAGTATATTGTTCACTAACATTGCCTTCATTTCTCTAACTGTGTGAGCATGCCCAGTATGGCCATCTGTAGTGGATTTGTGGATCGTGTCCCGGTAGTTTGTGCTGCAGTGCTGACCTTTGTGTTGTACACCAACAGGTAGCATGCTGTGTTCTGCTGGGTTTCCATCGATCAGTTGGCTTTGACTGTAACTACATTTCTGCATAGCGGGAGGGTGCACCTGATTGTTTCTACATTTATACACAGGAGTGGGGAGCACACCTGACAGTTATTACATTACTATGTAGGATGGGGGGGCACACCTGACTATTTCTAGATAGGGTTGGGGGGCACACCTGACTGTTATTACATTGCTATGTAGGATGGGGAGGGGCACAAGTGGCACTTATACACATTTGCTATGACTGTACTGGTGTGTCAGGTACTCCATTTCATTCTGTATTGCCAACTATCATGCTGACTAGAGGAACACCAGTGTACTACATATCGTGGCTTTGGTTGACCTACATATTATTGTCTGACTTCCTACCCTTCAGAACTAACATCCCACTGCCTGCCCTACTGTGGTCTGTCTGTGTAGGCCTGGGGGTGGGGTTAATCATAGCCATCATTCTGGGGCCATGGCACAGGCCCTGTTTGGGTTTGTCTACACCTGTCCTGCTGGCTGTGACAGTTGTTGGGTATGTGAACCATTCTGACTGGCATGTGTGGGTCATATGGACACACACGTCACTCAGCACAATACCTGCAGTGGGTTTTGTCACGCTGTGTAATACTGGCTACTATGGTAACTCCAGTATGTGTTACACATGTCAGGGTGCCACTATGCGTGTCTACGCTCTGCTGCCGTAACATTCAGCCACCCAATTCCCTTGCATGCTCACATCTATACCATAGCTGTAGGTAACAACACATTCAACTCCATTTGGCAATTGGTAGGTTGATTGACTTACCTTGTGGGTGTGCCATACTTGTGGATGGAGCTGGAGGGCTGTCTATGTCAGATGCACATAGTACACTCCATATACATGGTTGAGCACAGGTGGTGTCATATTTGGCATCCCTTTTACTGTATGTGCGAGTCAGAGAGAGGTGTCATTCCCTGGGAACCCTACTGTGTCAGTGCATGTGCTATGCGTTGCCTCTTTGCCAAGGCCAGGACATACTGGGCACTCCTCCTTCTGCCTACTAGGGCAGGCTCAGGTCCTTCCTCCTCCAGGTCACTCTGTGCCTGTGCAGTCCTTGGCACTGGTGGGGGGCTGTGTGGACCTGCCCCATGCTCTTCCTGCTGCAGCTGTTTCCACAGGATCATATTGTGTAGCATAGCACATACCATAATAATCTGGGTACATGTTAGCTGGTGAATACTGCAAGACTCCATTGGATGTGTCCAGACAATGGAACCGTGACCTGCGCATCCCCAACACACACTCTATTATACGTCTGGCCTGTGAGTGTGCCTTATTATGGCGTTCTTGTTCAGGTGTGTGCGCATTTTTGATGGGTGTCATCAGCCACGGCTCCAATGTGTACCCAGCATTCCCCACTAGGTAAACATAGGGGATGTCCCCATTGGGAAATCTCTGGTACAGCTGGGTCAGGTGCCATATGTGGGAATCGTCATAGCTTCCAGGGCAGCCAGCACACGCATTCATTATAATGCCCTGGGCATCACATACGACCTGGCAGTTCATGGAAGTGATGCTCCTGCAGTTGATGTAGGCCCTACCTTGCTCACTGGATGGTGCTTTGATACATATGTGTGTGCAGTCTATAGCACCCACTACCCCAGGATATTCTGCTATTTGGTGGAAGAGATGCATATTGCTGGTCAATACCTCACGGGTGTTGAGGAAATATACATGCTCACTGGCATGTGCTGACATGGCATCCAGGAACTGGTGGAATACTCTGGATGCTGATGCCTGTGAGATCCCCATGATATACCCAGTTGTGCTTTGGGAGGTACCTGTGGCTAGTATACCAAGGCCTACACATACCTTGGTATCCACTGGGATGGGTTCCCCTCGGTCTGTTTGGTGTGTCAGGTGTGGCCAGCACAGCTCAACTATTTGCTGTAGGAGGTCTCTGTCCACCATAGTGCTCCTCTATCTCCAGCTCATGTAGCCCCTGGTAGGTTACCCTGGGTCTATACACTCTTCTCCGTTTCCTCACTGTGGGTTGTTTGGCAGCATTCACATCCTCACCAACCTCAGCCTCTTGCACATGTTGTTCTATGTTGCCTGCTCTAGCCCTTCTCATTTTGTAGGTTTGTTTGTTAAAATTTCCCCATTTGTATACACCGGTGGTGTAGAGTGTGGGAAACACCAGTGGGGAAGGTGTTTGCTTAGTTTATAGTAGTGTTCTGGGCTGGGCTGCTGCTTGTGTAATTGGCTTATTCAGATACATTTCACCTGACAGCTAGGCTAGTTCTCCTTGATTACCTTCCTACTGCTGTTTTCCCTTCCCATTGCCTCCCTGTTTGAGCCAGTGTGCGCGCCGCACAAACGGAGTGCTCAAATGTGCACATTGCTGCTATTTCCTGGTTTAACTTTATTTTTCTTCCTGTAGAGCCCGGTGCGCGGTTTGCACACCCGCTTACACTTTGTAGAGAGTGCTAGGCAGGTTTTGACACACCCCTAGCTTAGCTGTGCTATGCTGGAAGCACACCCGAGCCACAGGCCTCTAATCTGCTTACAGTATGTCTGACACACCCACCCATGATGTCACCTACCTCCTAGTCTTGCACTCAGCTATTCATACTCTTACACTGTTGGGACCTGCTTCACATGCTGGGGAAAACTGGGATTCACTGTCCTCCCCTCATTTGCATAGGATTGCCTGCTAATGCATAGTTACATGTGTCACACTGAGCCTCCCCCCTTAGCAACTACTATTCACTGGCCAGGTTGTCTTTTGCCTGCCATTGACTTGCATGGCAGAATACTGATTTTAGCTAGAATGCTTGTTTTAGGTTTATTTTCTTAATTTCCTACCGATCCCGTTTGCGCGCCGCTGCCCTATGCTTAAACAGCTGAGATTGGTGGAAATACAATAAATGTTAAATTTTTTACTTTATGTATTGTTTGCTATGCCAACGGTCTTATACTTGGCCATTGGCATGCTTCCTCAATGATATGCAACCTTTATTTGGAGCTGTCATGTTTCCATTTTGGATTTTGCAGAACTGTACTCGGTTACTAACTGAGTACATTTCTGCAGATTATGCTAGTCCTGCACAGCCTGATTCCAGCTTCCTGGATAGCAGATTTACCTCATTTGCATGGTTTTCACCTGCAAATGGGGTCATTTGCATACAGGGGCTGGGAACGTGCAGGACTAGTGCAAGAGCGCTCGTGCACATCAAACGGGTACGTACGTGGATCGCTCGGACACCATAGTGCCAACATTACCTCTTACACTAATCATGCACGCCGTGCAGGGCTTGCTGAATACGGGGAGGGGGGGGGTGTTTCCTGGCAAAAATATATTTTTTTATGTATGAAAGGAAAAAAATTGTAATTATAGGTGCTGTTGTGTTCTGTTGCATTTTCTCAACAATGCAGCATTCTCTATAAAGTAAGAAATTTGAAAGGAAGTCTGCGTCCTAAAGCTAAGTTTCGTTTGTTTGGATGGAATTCTACAGAATGTGACATTTTTTGTACTAGTTTTTTTAATGTTGGTATCATACTGAAAGAAAAGAAATTTACATAAAGTGAAAGAAACAAAACTAATTTCACAAAATAAAAATCATCTTGAAGAGACAATTAAAAAAAAAAACTAGGGATTTTGGGGTGGGCATTGTCTTTACACATTCTGAGGTAGCACAATCTTGCATAAGATAACAATAGATGATGGGAAGTATCTGCATTTTCCACTGCTCTGTAACCTGGATGAGAATATGCAACTCAAAAAGTGATATTTGCATTGGAGTATGAATTTAACACAAAGCACGTTAAAATGATTGTAATGTTGTGGAGCTGTTATAGTGAATGGGCAACAATGGGCTTTGTGAGGACGGTTTGAATTCCTGGCGTACAGTCTCATTTATATTGGTATACAGTGCTGTGTGGCAAGACAAGAAACCCTCAAGTACAATGCCCAAAGATGTAAAGATGGCATTTCCCCTTCTGAATTACACTGCTGATCATAGCAGATCTGAAACCAATTACATATGACGCATGTTGGAGTATTCACTTCCAGCATTTGCCTCATTTTTGACATTTGCCTTTAAAAAACACATTTTCTGATCCTCACTTTGTTCATTTCAGGGTAATAGGAACATAGTTCACTTGTTGCAAGGGAGAGAAACTATTGCATATACACACTGGCACATGGCATGCATTCTTACAGGCAATTTGGAAGATCACTAATTCATCTAGACATGTCTTTTCTATGGAGGAGGAGACCAGATCACCCAGAGAACACTGACATGGACAAAATAAGGAGATGCAGTCTCTGCATGTGAGGCACACTGGCTTTGAACCAGACCAACAAATCTACAGCTCTGATATAGCAATGTAAATGCTGAGCCACTAGTCTGTTCTCCTTTATGATTACGATATTAACTAATGGGCATTTTCTACAATAATGCATATTTTGTGTGGGAGAACTGTCTTTAAAGTATACGTTTCAAAGTAAAGTAAGCATGAAATTTCTCCCCAGGCCTCCGCTGAAAACAGGCTCTGTGGAACCTATTCGGACTTTCCCGGTCAACAAATGTTAAATAAATAAATAAATAAAAAATAAATAAATGAATAACATATCACAGACAGTCAGTTTAGTAGCGCTGAACTCCATTAACAAGACTTGTGGACAATCTAGTACCAGTCCGGTAAATATCTGCTAATTAAATTAACATAAGTATCTAAGGCTACAGGAATTCAAGCTGGCTTCTCTTTTATTAAAGTGGTTGCAGCCAGAACTTATGTAGTAAAAATAATTAAGGATATGATCTAAAACATGATATTTTATACTGCTCACACTATTAAAGTATAGTAATAATTCAGGTGCTAGAGCAAAATAAGCAGCATCTATTCTTTACATACACAGCCATAAAGCGTGATACCAGCTGTAATATTAAGTAAAATGGCATTACACGGCTTAAGCTTGCCATGGACATAACGTTGTCTCTTTCTCTATTAAGCTGAGAGAGTCATGCTATTATTTGTCTCTTAGTTACACAGCAGTCTGGTTTGCATCTTCATCTACATGGACCTTCAATTCTGAATGTTTGCAAACCTGCCCAGCATGGTAAACATGTAAGCATTTTGTGGGCAGAACTAGTTCTGCTCAGAACACTATGTCTGAAAAACTGGCTATAGCAATATTCTGTACTTTAGATACTGCACTAAAGCTCAGAGAAAAAAATTATATTTGCATCATTGACATATAATTAGCCATACCCATCTGAAGAGGCTAAAAGAAGCAGCACTCCTTAACGTAGCCTAAAGTTTTGGGAATTCAGTATAGATGCATGCAAGATAATCTACAGCCCAGCAGTCTTTCAGAAATTGTCTTTGAACTCAACTTTGAAATTACTGCCGCTTAGTTTTTTTTTTTTAAAACTTGACCACCATAACTGTATAATTTTTTCTTAAATAAGACACTTAGAGAAACAGATGTAAATAAACATAGCCAGTTATTTTTCACTAGAACCTGCAATATATTTCTGAAATAGAGTATTATTTGTTTGATCATTTATACAGCATTTTGAACATAGTAAAAATCATCAGTGTTCGGTTTTGTCTGCAAAACTTTCTAATACATCCTTGATGGATGTCTGAGTACCCGAGTAGCTTACCTAGTACAGTTAATTATTTTGCAGTGATTTCTGCATGACATAGTCATTTGTGTCTGTAAGCTAGCCACTGCAAAGTATGTATCTGTAGAACATCTTACAGGCATGGTAGATTATATGTTCCCCATTCTACCTACATTAGCATAATCTTCAGTGAGCTCTTCTTGAAAGCCATGTTCTTGAACTTGAGTGGCCTTTTTCCTTCACTGGTAGTTGCTTCTTTAACTGTGATTTGTTTGTTAAGTCAGTTGAATCAGTAATATTATGAGGTAAAAAATGGAGATGAGGCATTTGGTGCATCTTCATTGTGTGTGTGTGTGTGTGTGTGTGTGTGTGTGTGTGTGTGTGTGTGTGTGTGTGTGTGTTTGTGTAAGTAATGCTTCACATTAAAAATAAAAATACTGTAAATGTTTCTGAGAATCTAAAGATTCTTGTCATTGTTATGTCTTTTGATATTATGCTAATAAATACATTCTGAGTTGTTATCTAGTGATGTAACAAAGCTACTAAGGTGTGGCCTGAAAGGCTCTGAAGTGTTTGTACTCCAACAGAGGAGATAACTATTTCTCTCTTGTCTTTGGTCAGTCTAGAATAAAAACATGCATTTTGAAAATGGACTAAAATGATAAGGAAACCATTATTCACTGAGAATTTCAAGGGGTACATTAACTTTCTGAGTGATCCCAGTAAAGTCATACTCAACTCCTTTGTGACAAAGAAATCTGCACATCTTTAATGAAGACTTATTAAAATGTTACCGTGACTTTTTCAATCAGTGATATGATATCAATACCTGTAAACCTGCCAAAGATATTCATACCTGTATACTGCCAATGATATCCACTGCTTTGCTATAAAAGTGCCACAGCTGACCTGTGCAAATGTATGCATATATGGTGGTGGTGATAGCTTCTGATCACACGACTCCCCATTCTTTGGAAACTGCATCCTGGAAAGACCCATTCTTGGCCTTGTAACCACTAAATGCTCTATTTGCACACCTGTTGCAGCTGTTTGAAACTTTCATCCATCCTGTCTCAGTAACATCCCCCTTCCCTCATCCAGCCAGACTGAATTGCATATTTGACCTCTAGCAAGTGCTGTGGGAACCATGGTTGTACTGCTTTTGATCTTTAAAGCTGCTTAAGGTTGGATTATGTCCCTCCTACTCGTATAGTTTCTCTCCTTAATTGATTTTTACATTTGCCTTTTTTCTGATTAATTCAAGCTCTACTGTGATAAACTCTGCTCACTTATGACAATGACCTAACCATATAAGAGTGTAACAAGGCAAAATGTCTATGTTTTATAACTGAATTTTGGAATAGGTAATGCTACTTTACATTTGCAATTGTAGGTGTAATGCAGATGCATTATACTGCATTATCCTTTATGCTCATCTTTGTCTTTGGTCCTGAATCATATCTGAACAGGGTCTCTGGACCAGTGTGCTTATTCAGTTATCAAATAATAAATATAAATCTTTAATCAGTATGAATACTGCAGTTTAAACCAACACTACTGGTAGTCTTTTGGGCATCCCTGGTAGGGACTCTGCTGCCCCAATTCACTAATGTCACATCTCAATTGACATGCATAGTCATTTCTGCATGAATATCCCCTTCCCAATGCTTTCAGTGTTTCTTATTCCTCCCCTTTCACATCTCTTCATCTTCTCTTTTCCATAGTGACCCCAATGTTCCCATTTACTAGTAAAAAAAACCAAAACATTAAAAAAAATATATATATGAATGAATGTAAAGTCATCAGTGATATTTATCAGTAAATTTACTTGTGTTTTTTTCTCTTAAATTATGATCATATAGACTTCTGAATAATTACCATTAATTTCACATCAGTTTAAACAAGAATGCTCTCAGGTCATGTGATCTCCATTGTCCAATCAAAATACAAATAACATTTTAACACATCTTCACCGTGCATAAGACAGAATTAAATTAAACTAACGAGTCTCAATTTTAAACATTTTCTACTAGTGTTTTTATTAATACCATGGTGTTGGCAGGCATTTAACTCCAATTCCAAACGTAATTATTTTTTCTCCAACAAAGATTCATAATCTAAATGAAAACAGTCCTTGAACCAAATAAGGAATCAGATGCAAAAACCAGAGAATACAAGAAAAAGAAAAATAATCTGGTTCCACACAGCAGTGAAAATCAATATGTCCTTTATTGTAGTAGGTAAGCGCTTTCTCGGAATAACATCCGCTTCATCAGAACAACAAAGATAGAATAGCAGTTACATTTTTAAACACTAAAACATCCAATCAAAAATCAGATAAAATGTGCATCATAGCTAAAAGCCATGTGATAAAATACATCTGTAGAATATATAGATCGTTAAAAAATTGAATAAAACAGACTAAATGAACAATATGTACTTAAAACTGGTAACAAATACAATAGTAAAAAATAATAAAAGATGGACTATTGAAACATATATGATAAAATATTAAAAGAGAGATCAATGCTTTAATGGCCATGCTTTAAGGAAGGGTTTCAGGGAAACTCTATTGTTTAAACCAGGAGGTTCATCAGCTTGAAAGCACAAACTCCATTTCTGTTCACTAGATTCTGTTCTATTATTTATGTCACCTCCTCTCTTGGTACTATGTAGAATTTCTAGTACCATAAATCTAAATTTATGTTCTTTACCCTCTTTAGCTACATGTAGTGATAGTGCGCTGGTTTCTTTAACATTCCTGATATCCCTAAGTTGTTCAAGTATTCTATCCTTAAACACCCTGTTCGTTTTCCCTATGTAAAATGAGAAGCGGGTAGTACAATAGCAAAAACAGACAACATTTTTTGTTCGACAATCTGCATAAAAAGCAGTATCTATCTTAAAATCCAAAGTGGGATGTGTGAAATGATTACCAATATGTATATATGTACAGGCCATACAATTCCTACACATATATGCACCAAGTCTATCAGATATTATAGTTGATTTAGTATGAAAGGATTGATAACAGAGCAGGCTCTTAAGTGATCTATTATTTCTAAAAGCAAAATCTGGCTGTGTGCCAATGACCCCATTCAACTCATGTACAGTAGACAGAATATCCCAGTTCTTTTTAATAATATCACATGCTACATGCACATTACTGGCAAAGGTCAATGGCATCCTTAGTTTATTCCTAGTGGTATCAGTGGAAGCATCACTTGAGTAAGTATTGTCAATATTATCCCTGTTAATACTAGTGGGGGGGGGTATGGCTGGCACTTACCTGATCTATGCCGCCATCCTTCTGCTATTTGAGAATCAATAAGTTTACTACTATAGCCTCTTTCTAAAAATTCTTATTTAAGTGTTTGTAATGCAACAATGAGACTATCATCATCATTAAAAAGTCTCATAGTTCGAAATATCTGTCCTTTCAACACATTCAATTTCGTATGATTCGGATGCATACTGCTGTAGTGTAGAACATTATTTTTTCTAACAGTTTTCTTATACAAAGTAGTAGACACAGTGGATAAATTATTTTTAGTAACTTTAACATCCAAAAACTCTACTTCTTTATCAGAATATTCATAGTAAAACTCAAAAAAGTATTTAACTGATTTAAGTATAAAAGAAACTCTTGTAGCCGCTGCTCTGAGCCATGCCACAACAAAAAATATCATCCACAAAACGTTTATACCATTTGATGTTAACCTGGTATTCATTATTCGAAAGTACATGTTTAGCTTCCCAATTAGCTATGGATAGGTTTGCGTAGCTATTAGCACAAGCTGTGCCCAAAGCTACGCCAACTTTTTGTGCATGATAAACATCATTAAAAATAAACACATTGTTTTCTAGGATGATTTCCAAAAGTGTGCAAATAAGTGTCACCTTAGTATCAGGGGTGTTTCTCTCACACAGTAATTCTCTGACATTTTCAATTCCCCATTCATTGGGTATAACAGTGAACAATGATTCAATATCCAGAGTTACAAATAAACATTGTCCTAAGATAATTTCATTTTGTTTAGATAGCTCATTTAAAAAAACTCTTGGTATCCTTTAAAACAGTGCTACAATTAGCCAAGGCAGCATGCAAAGTCTTTTCTACAAAGATAGAAAGTGGCTCAGTTATCCAACCTCGGCCTGAAACTATAGGGCGCATACGTGGAGTTAAAGGATTCTTATGTATTTTGGGTAGACCATATATCAAAGGGACTGTTGGATGTTCTACCTTGAAATACTCAAACAGTTGCTCAGATATCATGCCTGTTATTAATAAATCAAAGATCAAAAACTGTACTTTTTCTATGACACTACTGAGTATATGCATAGGTAAAATGGCATACGTATCAACGTCACTGAGATGACTTAACATAGATTCTATATATTTGTCCTTGTCGATAACAACAATACCACCTCCTTTATCAGCTGGACGATTTTCTATACTATTTAGTTCTTTCAATTCAACTAGAGCTTGTAACTCTGCAGCTGATAAATTACTAAAATTATTAGTTTGCTTATCTAGAGACTTCTCTCTAAGTTGTTTTTCACAAAGGTCAATGAACAGATCTATAGTAGAATTACTAGGCAGTATGTAAGTGCTGGGCTTTCTAAATATACAATCAGCATTATTAGAATTACCAAACATAGCTTTAAGTGTATGAGTTCTGCAAAAAGGTGTAGGTCTTTAATTACCTCTGTTATGTCCATTCTTTGAGCCGGAATAAATGTTAAACTCTGTTTAACACAGATAATTGTGAGTCAGTTAAAATTAAAGTACAGATATTGTGAACTAAGCTTGTTTGTATCTCTTTCCTGACCTTATTTCGTCCTTCTGGCTGTGTAGTCGTCGTGTACGTTGATTTTGCAGATGATTCCTTGATCTGCCTCTTATAGGCAGAGGTTCTTTCAATAAAAAATGTCCACAGGTGGAGCCTGATAGTACAGAGGCCTTCTCTGTGGAATCCAAACTCACATTGGAAGCCATGCTTGTTTTAGGTCTAACAGCTGCAGTGCTTGCGCTAGCATCAGAGTGACTGCTTACAGCAGCTACAGAAGTATTTAGGTTGACTTCTGAAACAATTCCCTCACTTACAGGAACAATAGGAACATTGGGTAAAAGTTCTGTGGGTTCTGTAGAAGTGGTAGTTTTAACAGCATTTGCATATGCTGCTTGCTCATCTGAAACAGTTGAATGCAATGTAGTTCTGGGTCTTACAGAGCACCGCCCATTTCCTGTTATATGTTGTATGTTGGAGTTAGTATTAACCCTTTCATTTACCCAAGAGACGACATTACCTTCTTTAAAATCCTTAAAATCCCTTTGTAATTTTTTGTTTTTGGTAGCAGAAAGTCTCTTGTCATATCCAGTAATGTTTTCAAACAACACATCCATTTTATCACCAACAAGTTCATCTGAATAGGTATTGTTAATTATGTTTTGCAACTCAGTGATTTCATTAGATAGTTTTAGCTCCTCTGATCCAAAAATTCGATAAGGAGCTGCATATATTTAGTGCTGCACTCAAGGTTAAGTAACTGCCAGCGCCTAAGTAGATCAGGATAAGCTTGCCATAACTGGGCATGGTGAGAACCCTGAGTCCCCTTGGTGCTATATTAAGGCTTAGTGAAGCCTCAAGATGAAAGTGCTGCCACTGCAAGCGCTTAAACTTATAAAGTTTATTCTCCAGATTGTGATAGTCATCTCTGAAAGCTGCAGATAAATCAGGATTATCTGGATTCAGTGATGTCTGCATATAAGTTCCATTAAGTAATGGATTCATTTGAAAGTCCAATAAAGTAGACAAACAATAGTTATTCCTCCTATTAGATGGCAAATCCATCGAAGGTACAAAGTTGTCCAAACGAACCATTTCATTTCCTGCCATGCTTGGTTCAAAGATAAAGAAAATATACCAAATGAAAACAGTCCTTGAACCAAATAAGGAATCAGATGCAAAAACCAGAGAATACAAGGAAAAGAAAAATAATCTGGTTCCACACAGCAGTGAAAATCAATATGTCCTTTATTGTAGTAGGTAAGCGCTTTCTCGGAATAACATCCGCTTCATCAGACCAACAAAGATAGAATAGCAGTTACATTTTTAAACACTAAAACATCCAATCAAAATCAGATAAAATGTGCATCATAGCTAAAAGCCATATGATAAAATAGATCTGTAGAATATGTAGATTGTTAAAAAATTGAATAAAACAGACTAAATGAACAATATGTACTTAAAACTGGTAACAAATACAATAGTAAAAAATAAATAATAATAAAAGATGGACTATTGAAACATATATGATAAAATATTAAAAGAGAGATCAATGCTTTAATGGCTGTGCTTTAAGGAAGGGTTTCAGGGAAACTCTGTTGTTTAAACCAGGAGGTTTATCAGCTTGAAAGCGCAAAATCCATTTCTGTTCACTAGATTCTGTTCTATTATTTATGTCACCTCCTCTCTTGGTACTATGTAGAATCTCTAGTACCATAAAGCTAAATTTATGTTCTTTACCCTCTTTAGCTACATGTAGTGATAGTGCGCTGGTTTCTTTAACATTCTTGATATCCCTAAGGTGTTCAAGTATTCTATCCTTAATATCTGATAGACTTGGTACATATATGTGTAGGAATTGTATGGCCGGTACACATATACATATTGGTAACCATTTCACACATCCCACTTTGGGTTTTAAGATAGATACTGCTTTTTATGCAGATTGTCGAACACAAAATGTTGTCTATTTTTGCTATTGTACTACTTGCTTCTCATATTACATAGGGAAAACGAACAGGGTGTTTAAGGATAGAATACTTGAACAACTTAGAGATATCAGGAATGTTAAAGAAACCAGCGCACTATCACTACATGTAGCTAAAGAGGGTAAAGAATATAAATTTAGATTTATGGTACTAGAAATTGTACATAGTACCAAGAGAGGAGGTGACATAAATAATAGAACAGAATCTAGTGAACAGAAATGGATTTTGTGCTTTCAAGCTGATAAACCTCCTGGTTTAAACAACAGAGTTTCCCTGAAACTCTTCGTTAAAGCACAGCCATTAAAGCATTGATCTCTCTTTTAATATTTTATCATATATGTTTCAATAGTCCATCTTTTATTATTTATTTTTTACTATTGTATTTGCTACCAGTTTTAAGTACATATTGTTCATTTAGTCTGTTTTATTAAATTTTTAATGATCTATATATTCTACAGATGTATTTTATCACATGGCTTTTAGCTATGATGCACATTTTATCTGATTTTTGATTGGATGTTTTAGTGTTTAAAAATGTAACTGCTATTCTATCTTTGTTGGTCTGATGAAGCGGATGTTATTCCGAGAAAGTGCTTACCTACTACAATAAAGGACATATTGATTTTCACTGCTGTGTGGAACCAGATTATTTTTCTTTCTCTTGTAAAGATTCATAATCACCATATCTTGAGCGCTTTTAAGTACTGTGTCCAGACTACTGAACTGGAAAAAATAATAGACAATGAATTATTGCACAGCCTGGTAGGTCCAAGACCCAAGTTTACTTTTTTTAGATGCTGGAATTTAAAAGTAATTGCAGAAAAGGATGATAATGTACCATCTTTAACTAAGAAATCTGCAGACATGTTTATGTATGGATTTTGTTCACATTGCAGATTCAAAAATGAGAGACTACATCTTTCTCTCTTGCACATGAAGAGAGCAATTGGTATAAACATTTATAATTGAATCAACAAGTACATAGTCTATGTGGCAAGGTGCAATATATGTGGGCATTTTTATGTTGAAAAGACCACAAGAAAACTAAGTAAACTGTTAAGAAGCACAAGAACCAAACCAAGGACCTTAGCGTAATGAACTTTTAATTGCTGCTTTCATAAAAACTTCTTCAGAAATACAAGAACACCTACCTTTATGCTGTAGGAACTCACAAAAACAATAATGTTCTGTATAAGCATACTTTGTCTTCTATTTAATTGAAAACATTTGTGCTTATTGTAGTGGACAGTACTGAATAGAGTTCAAGAGGTGGTGACTCTCATGGAGGACACCATTGCCACCAATTGTAAACAATGGCCTGGCACTGATGGAAATTTGAATGCCACCACTGCCAACAAAAATTCCAATTGGGAATGTGATGGACAGGGGCTATGTTACTTTGATCTGGTCCATTGTCTCAAATAAGTGTGATAGCTCTCTGAGGGGTGGTTTCTCCCATCAATCCACTGTGATTTAATAGATCAAAAAAGAAAAGGGTACACAAATCTGATTCAATAATCAGTTTACCAAATGAAACATGGCCAAAAGGGCATAACTTGAATATGCATTTTTGTCCTAGATATGTTGTTTCAACATTCTTACCCACATTAGAATGACAGATTGAAAGCTTGCAGGACTGAATCTTTGGCCTAGAAGTCCAGGCTTCTTATTCCCCACTCTCTGTCTCTATCTGTGGACCACAGTGTCTTCCAGTGTCCACTTATCCAATGTACCTACTTTGCAAACAAATTACTATAAACGCACACACACACACACACACACACACACACACACACACACACACACACACACACACACACACACACACACACACACACACACACACACACACACACACACACACACACACACACACACACACACACACACATGCACAGACATAAAATTCCAAAGGTAGACTGGCAGAACCCTCCAATTCCCCAAAGCACTTTGGGGTACTGTGCTATTGCCACCACTCTGGGTGTGGCCAGGGACCATGCACACTAGGTACATATCACTCTTGATTTAGCCATATATAAAATTTAGTATCTTTCATTGGTATAAGCTCAAGAAATCTATTTTTTAGAGAGAGAGAGAGAGAGAGAGAGAGAGAGACCCACAGCCTTGTCTTCCTTAAGTGCTAAATACCTTCTCTGATAATAAATAACAAGACATAAACGAATCATGCAACTAGAAAAACTTGAAATTTAATACATATGACTACTTAATAATGAGCATAGTGCTAACACAGATTAAATATGTAAAGGTCAAGCAATGCACAGAAAGTATGAAAATAGCAGTCAGTCATACAGGCATCGTATATTCAGAACCATTAAATCAACAACTAAATAGGTGCTATAGCTCTCTCTTATTATAGAAATGTTGACCCTAACTATTCTAAGTTAAAAATATTACTAGGCAGAATTCAAAAGCATACCTTCAAAGATGTGACACGGGATCCAAAGCAAACTAAGATTAGACAATGTGGGGGTTGTGCTTTAAAATCCAAATATGTGCACATTTTTGCTCATCACCTCTATTTTACAGTATCCAGAGACAATCAGAATGCATACCCCCACCCCCAAATCTGATGTAATCACATTTTATCAGATTATATTACATTACTTCCCCACAAAGGAAAACAATAGAGCAAGTAACATCGAACTTCTGTTAATTATTTACATGTTGATGACTGCTTCCTTTTACAGTTCTGGTCAGCTGCTTCTTTGAAGTATGCTGTAACTTCAGTTTGTGACCTTTTGTTTTCTGTCTGCAAACCCTAACATAACTTAATTATATACGAGAACTTAAATCCTTCCTGAGAAATTATAGAGAGTTATAATTTGCACTTAAATGCAAGTTTCATACATTTCTTTGCTTTTGTACTCAATGAGAGAGAGAGAGAGAGAGAGAGAGAGAGAGAAGGACACACATTCTTAGGCTAATGGAAGCATACATTTTACAGATAAAAACATACATCAAATATAGTTCACAAAGATATCAGCAGTCTGCAATTAGAAAGAAAAGGGACATCGTGTTTAAATCATTTTCTTCTAGATTGGCAACCCCTGACACTGAGTTTATATCTTTTATGCTGGGTATGTATAAATATATATATATATATATATATATATATATATATATATCTATTTATTACTTGCTGTTACATAATTGTATTTGACACGGCATATAAAAGTTATTTTTAATGAAGCATTTATTGCTTTAATATTTATACTATTATTGATTTCCAGAGGTGTACAAGGTCTTATATAGAATCCTAATGGCACAGAAGGCAAGGCACAGTTCACCTCTTAGGAGTCTATAGGTTAATGAATACAGGGGCAATGCCTCTCACCTTTCTTGTTAGCTCAAGTCCTTAGACCTATGATCTTTTTTGTTAGGAATGTTTGGGACCTCTCCATCTGCTTGATATATCTAATAAGATTGATTCCAAATGGGGCATTATGTTTGATGATGGGCCTGATCAGTGCACAATATAGAGGGGGGAGGACTTCTTTGGATCTAGAGCAGATACGTTTTGTGATCAACTGTGTGAAATAAATTGATTTCCAAACCATTGATCAAAGGAGAGGAAGTTATCTACCCATGTTCCCACTTCTCTCACAACATCATAATTTTTGATCAGAAGCATGAAGCCTTCTTTAGTTCTGTGGCCAAGTCTATTGTCCATTAAAATATGGTAAGTAGATCTTACATAGGGGAAGGGACAGAAATTATATTTATCCTAAGTTTCAGATATAGCCTGAATATATGTCTCTTTCAGTGAGGTACAACTTTCTAGTATAGTTCTTTTGTTATTAATGCTGCCTGCATTGATGCAGGCATTTTTAATGGGGTAGTACTAAGACAGATAAAATATGTATTCCATCTTCATAGAGGGTTACAATAAAATATAGCTGCAGTATTTTATTAATTGTACAAAATTAACGTCTATTTAATTATAGCATATTGATAAAATACCTTCAAGGTGTTGTGAAACTACAGCTAAATGCGACTCCAGGCGTTTCTGCATTTACCTCCTACTGATGCTTCTAGGTGTGAAATATTGCTTCTTCATATTTGCATCAGTAATTCCAAAACCATGCTACATACAAGGTATCAGAGATTTTATCTTAAGGCATACATGATGGCAAACACAACTGTCTTGATATTTGACCTCTGTCATAATGGAGTTAAAGAGATACTGAATCTTGTTTGTATACTGTTTATTTGTATTGTAATAATTTTCATATTTCTCTAAATATCTCAACATTCAGGTAACACAGACAGAACTGTATAGCCTCATATGAAATCTCACAGCTGTAAAAAGAAAATCCTGCTGGCAGTATGTGTCTTGCTTTAATGGTTATTGAGATATCATAAGCTGTTTATACAACATTACAAAATTAATATTCACTGACTTTATTTTGGCGTATAAAACCTACTTTAAAGCACTGATCTGAATGAATGCCGCTAGTCTAAAGATTAACTTATCCTGAATAGCTTGCCATTCACAGTTTTCTAGTAGCACTTATTGTTCCAGAGATACAAATATTTGTTTGAACTGTAAGATGATAACTTTATTTTTTTTAAAGGCTCAAGCCTGGGAGTTAAAAGTGCACACCCAAAAGAGCTGTACTGGATGAATCAGATCAATACCAGACAAGTGCTGCTGTTCCTGCTGCTGAATTATATTATTTATAACTAGAGGCTAGCACTACTGTCCTAATGCATGTTTCAGTATTTAACCTTAATGAAGTATGGCACATTGATAAAAAAAACCTCAAAAAACAGCAGATATTTAGGTAAGCCAGAAATTATATTTCAGTTGTACTATTCCATGATGGATAATACAAATAATGCACATGTAATAGAGTAATACAGCCTCTGCCAAGGAAATATTTCAAACTATCGAATGCTGTTGCAGACTTACATTAAGATAATTATACCGGAAATATATATCTCTATTTTTCATTGCAGCATTTTTTTGAAGGCAGGTTTTGTGAGATTTTGTTTTGATGCCATTTAGTGGATTGCTATGACTAGTACTGTGCAAGCTGATAGTACACTGCAGTGTTTTTATTTATTTATTTATTTATTTTTATTTTTTTTGTCCACAGTAATAGGACTATGGAGTTGCCAAGTGTAATTTGAAATTGTGTGTGTGTGGGGGGGGCAAGCTGCCACATGGAGTTGTAGGGGTTTGCCCCCCCCCCAAAAAATATTTTTTTCTGTTTTATATGTGTTTTGAATTATGTTTTACTTGTTGTTGTTGTTGTGTCTTTCGGCTTTTCCCAGTTAGGGGTTGCCACAGCGGAACTCCGGTCCGCTAATGATTGGCAATAGATGTTTACACGCCGAATTGCCCGCCCTGACGCACAACCTTCATCAAAGGTACGCCCATTCACGCATGTCTCCACACAGAAGATGCTCTAGCTGAGAATCGAACGGGACAACGTCTTACTGTCAGACGACAGCGCTACCGCAGCACCACCATTATGTTTTACAATGGTGAAAAATCAGATAATTGCTAATCATTCTTAGATGTCTTAGTGGAATATGGGGAAATCCCAGAAATATAATTTAACTTAAGCAATTCACTTAAGTATTACATTGTTTGTATAAATTCAAAACACTGGAGAAGTATATGTCAGTTGTAACTAATTTATTCTTTTCTTTCTTACAGGATAATGATAACACCAAATCCACATTCAGGATTAGGTGCTGCTGAAATTGACAGAGGAAAGTTGTAAACTAAACCAAAAGCAGAAACAATGCTATATAAAAAATAGCAATATCAGAGACTGTAGATGTAGCACTGAGAAAGAAGGTTAACAAGTGAAACACAATGCTAACAATTTCAAGGACCTTATCAATCATGTTAACAAGCACTTACAAACCATTGAAAATAAAGTTTGTTGGACTGAAGAGCCTAGAGCATCAGGAGAATTAGAAAAATGGGAGTGTTGGTGGCAGCTCAAGATGTATTCCAAGAAAAAAAGAATAACCCATTTCCAGCACCTTTTTCTAATATGCTCATGCAGCACGTTCAGCTCATTTGCAATCGTGCAAACTTAACAGGCTTGTAAACATCTGGTACCACAACTTTCCTCCAAAATAGATTATCAAAGAGAAAAAGTAGAAACAAGTATACCTATCATACCACTGCACCCCAAAATATATAAAAAAGTGGTAGCAACTTCACTTCTACCCCTGCAGCCTCCATCCTTTGTAGCAATACTTCCTGTCACTTCCACACCCCAAGAACCCCTAACTACTCCTTCTGCATGCCACTGCTCTACTTCCTACACTGTTTCACTCATGCCACTACTGTGCTGGTTCCTACACTCTGTTTCACTCACACAACCCACACACACTGCCTTACCTCTTTGTTCTGCACATCAGAAGGCTCCTGACAAATTCGCAGATCACTTGTCGATAAAAGGGTCTGTATCACTTCATCAAATCAGTTCATCGAATGGCATTTTCAGTGCAATTACATCAAGCATGCCGTTCATTGAGCTAAGACTGAGACTGCGGTACAGTAAGGATCAGGAAATTTGGCTTTTTCTCACTGTAGTGCAATCTCAGAGTTGATATATATAATTAGTGGGGGGGGGCACAGGGGACTTCAACGAAAGCCATTTTCGATGAAATGCTGTTCATTGAAGTGATGGTTCGATGAAGTGATATAGACCCAAGAATGGGTCTATATCACTTCATCAAAAAATCAGTGCATTGCTTGTCATTTTCAGTGCAATTACATAAAACACGCTATTCGTTGAAGTGATCATACTGAGATCGTGGTACAGTGAGGATTGGGAAATTTGCCTTTGGAGTTTGTATATATAATTAGTGCGGGGACGAATTCAGTGAATGACATTTTCGATTAAATGCCATGTGTTGAAGTGACGGTTCAGTGAAATGGTATAGACCCGAGAATGGGTCTATATCACTTCATAAAATCAGTTAATCGAATGGCATTTTCAGTGCAATTAGATTGAATATGCTGTTCATTGAACTGATCATACTGAGATCGCGGTACAGTGAGGAACAGGAAATTTACCTTTTCCTCACTGTAGTACAATCTCAGAGTTGGTATATATAATTAGTGGAGGTGTGGGGGGCACAGCCCCCCACATGTGGAGACTTTATCTGATGGCATTTTTGATAAAATGTTGTTCGTTGAAGTGATGGTTCGATGAAGTGATATAGACCCCTGAAGAATTATATTTTTTCAAGCATCTTAATATCACAGTTATCTTACTACTCCAATTTGAATTATTTAATCATTACCAAAACAATTATGTAATGGTAACACTTATAATGCTATACAAACACACTAAACCTTGTTTTTCTTATGCCTTTATCAAATTTTTTTTTAAATATATACCTCTACTTTGCTGCAGCCTACATTTTTATGGTAATTTATGTACTTATTCATACTATATCCTACGCTCACACAAAATGTGTATATTTTTGCAGTACTTAATCTGTTTCGATTATATTACATCTGATAATACTGCTGAACTTGTGTCATGTTTGTTTCTCCTTAGTGCAGTCCATTGACTTGCATATTTATTTTCCTTTTTCAAATACTTCCATTACTGTAACACTTCAATTCACTCTGGGTATGGTCTTTTCCAATCTTATCTGACTATGACTGATGCGGAATAAGGTGAAGTCCCAAAACTGGAAAAACTCCCTTATCAGCCTCAACAAAAAGTTGAGATCCCTCATCAAATCCTCTAAAGCTAGCTATGAAAACAGAATTGCAGCAGATAGTAAAGACAAATACAAGGCCTTCTATAGTTATGTAAAGAACCTCCACGGCAATACCCGGATTTGCTCTGAGCTACTTCACAATGGTATCTCCAATACCAAACCAACAGATATTGCCAGTATACTGGCCAACAGATTCAGTGCAAACTTTACACTCCCCCCAAAGGACCAATCACAATACCAGTAGATTGCCAGGCACCCAGTATTACTGTTGCACAGGTTAAAACAGCACTGTCCAAGGCCAAGAATACAGCTTCTATGGGACCTGACAATATCCCTGGTTGTGTTCTACATGAACTGCAGAGTGAACTGGCATCTCACCTTTGTGCCCTGTTCAATCACAGCCTCACCTCAGGCTTTGTCCCTACTGCTACAGTCATCCCTCTCCACAAAGGAGGAGTAACTACAGACCCTGGGAACTATCACCCCATTAGCCTGACAAGTCTGATATGCAAAGCTATGGAACGCATCATCATGGACCTAATAAACAAGGACATGTGGAATCTGCAAACTCTGGATCCCACACAGTTTGGTTTTGTGAAGGGTAGATCATGCCTGCTCAACTTAGTCGACTTCTTTGAGCCTGTCTCCAGAGCTGTGGATGAAGGCAAGGTGGTTCTTACAGCCTACCTTGATCTGGCCAAGGCTTTTGATACTATTCCTCACTCAGGAATCATAGAAAAACTCACTAAGCTTGGCATCAACCCCTATATCACTGGGTGGGTTGCAAACTGGCTCACAGATAGAACCCACAGTGTGAAAGTAGCTGACTCCAAGTCAGACTGCCAACTAGTCATGAGTGGAGTCCCACGGGAGGGGGGGTCGGTCCTGGGTCCTCTCCTGTTTGGTATCTACTTCTCTGAAGTCCAGGCCAACACGAAGGGACTCTGGCTGACAAAGTTCGCAGACGATTGCAAGTTGGGAGCTATTATTAACTCCCCAAGTGATGCTGACATCCTACAGAATGGGCTCACTGAGACCAACAACTGGTGTCAGAACCATGGCCTTAAGCTTAATACCAAAAAATGTGTCGTCATCCACTTTGGAAAAAACCTGGTTTCCATGAATTACCACATTGATGGTAGTCCACTGAACACAGAAGGCATTGTAAGAGACCTGGGAACACAGGTTGACAGCAACCTCTCTTTCAATCACCACATTGCCACTGTGGTCAGAAAGTCCTTCTATGTAGCACATCTCATTACTAAGGGTTTTGCATCCAGGAAGAAAGAGGTCATTGTCTCCCTCTACTCTTCCCTCATTAGGCCAATCATTGAGTACAATGCCTCATTTGGCATGTACCTTACTAGACACCTGCAACAACTGGAGAGGCCGCAAAAGTACCTCACAAAGAGGATCCTAGGCCTTAAACACTTGTCCTATATGGACAGACTCAGAAAACTCCAGCTATTCTCTGTATCACATCACCTACTTAGTGGAGATCTCTCCTTGACTTACAAAGCCATGTCTGACCCAGCTCTGTTAGAAATGCTACATCTAAAGAAATCACAATCACTCCGCACCACACGCTCCAGAGACCTCAACCTCATTACCATAATTAATAGAACATGCTGGAGGGACAGGTTCATAACCCAGAGACTGCCATGCTATGGAACAGTCTTCCCATACATGTCAAGCAGAGAACCTTGCTGATCCTCTTCAAGATAAATCTTGATGAGGGGATGGGAAACAGAAAATTAACTCCGGGGATAACTCCATTGGCTCTACTCGACCTAAGGTCGGGTGACACTATGCCAGGGTAATCCTTGTAAAGGCCCCAGGGCCATTAGCCTAGTATACACCTATGAACCTATGAACCTATGATAATCCGATCATAATTAAACCTATAGTCCTAGATTAATTAAACAGTATGTTATGGAAGGTTACTGTTGACTTCTGTCCTGAATGAGCAGTATATCCTTTCCTTACTGTACTTTAGTGCTATCATAAGTGCTTAATGACTGCCTAGAGTTTGGTATTAATACTACCATTTGTGAACATATCTTGAAATTCATTTATGAAAAAAGAGGTAGAACACTATTTACTAATTGGAGGCCATTACTACTTTTTAGTACTCATTATCAAATTTTCTGCAAAAAAAAAAAAAAAAAAAAACTTCACAGATAGTTAACCAAAATTACTGGATAAGTCATACAAGAAATAAAACTGCCTGCTTTATATTGTTTGGTATTACCTTTCAACTGTCCCTGATTTCCAGGGACATCCCTGATTTTGAATTATATTTTAGCTTTGTCCCTCTTAATCCCTCTTAACACTGGGGCCTTTTGAATAAAAGGTGGTGAATTATACTTAATAAATAAATGACAATAATTAAGAGCCAAATACCTATTTTACTTCAGGAAATGCATATGAATTCACATTCTCTAATTCTGTTAATGTCTCAATTTAATAGAACTAATATTTTAAAAGTGTCCCTGATTTTTTTTTGGATTTGTCCCTAATTCTGTTGAGATTTGTCCCTGACTGTTTGAGAATGATTCCTCAGACATATAGTCATGCCACTAGAACCATTTACCAGTAAGAATGGCTAATGTATCATAGCTGGCAACATATGGAAATAAAATGGAAAAGTAGAAGTTTTAAGTTTGTGGAAGACTTTTTACCTGACTTTTATCAGAAAAGAAAGGAACTGGAAGTTACTCATTAATAAGTTATGTTGCACGGTTATATACCTTTCATAA